>NC_134483.1:209289598-209414598 GCF_040206685.1 Ascaphus truei | reverse complement strand
GTGTTCAATATCTGCTTTCAAGTTCTGCAATTCACGTCTAGCAACAATAATGCCAAATGAGGCGGCGGTAGTGTCAGCGTCTCGATTATAGGTGCGATGGAAGAATTGAGATCAGATATCTATCAGTCTCTTGTATACAATGAAACAAAAAGAGTCCCAAAATAGAGATTTCCTCTGGTATAAACAAGTGACTCGTAGTGAGTTTGACAAACGCTCCGCCGTGACTGTGGGAGTGCGGAAGTCCACAGACACCACGTGTAACGTGGCGTAATGTGACGTGATGTAACCCTACACGGTTTGTCGCTGTTTAAGCAACTTCTTCAGGGATAAAAACTACAAAACATCAGAGACAGAATATATACACAAATGTTTCCTAGCAACCAAATAGGATACAAACAAGAACAATATTAACCTCTAATGTGCTATAAAGAAGACATTATAAAAACAGTTATTAGACCCACAACTCCTAATATACGATGGTGAAGAGGAGAATCTTCAATCAAATAAAAGCAGATGTATGGAATGGAACATAAAATGCCCATTATATTAGTATGCAGTAATATGTATGACATACATGACATCATTGTAATTCATATTTTGTAAAGTGTGTAAATTAAGAGGTGCCATATAAATGACTAAATATAACATATTAAATAACATGTAAGTGTTTATTGACTAGTATTGACATTTTTTATATATAATACATATATTCAGTTACTCATATAGTTTAAGATGTGCCATATAAATAGCTGAACATGGCATAATGGATAACACATGTATGCAAAATAGCAATACTAGTCAAAACATAAAAAATATAATAACTAAACAAATAAAAATAGAATGTTGTTAATAATGATAAGCAAAAATGATAATAAAAATACAGAAATAACGGCGGAGCGTTTTTCAAGCTCACTACGAGTCACTTGTTTATATCGGAGGAAATCTCTATTGCGGGACTTCTTTTGTTTCATCGCATACAAGAGACTGGTAGATATCTGATATCTGATCTCAATTCTTCCATCGCACCTATACTCGAGACGCTGACACTACCGCCGCCTCATTTGGCATCATCGTTGCTAGACGTGAATTGCAGAACTTGAAAGCAGACATTGAACACCTGAGACTGGCAGTCCCCTGCAAACATTCATGGAGATGATCGGATGTCCGCTAACATTGTGACTATAATGCTATTTTAATATTTTCACCATGCGAGTGAGTTTTTGTCGGAACGTTTTATATTTTTATTAAACATTTTCATAAAATATCACACTATGGCGTGCACGCTTTTCAGTTTTATTTTTTTAAATTTCCTTTCTGGTATGATTCAGTCTTGGAGAAGACGCCCCCGATTCCTGACCCATTGGATGTACTGTTTTGGCTTCCATTCTCTCTCTTTCTTTCTATTCTTCTATATCATTGACTTTTTGTGGACTTTATATAGATTGGTGCTTTTTATACTTTTATATCACATTACACATACTTCCCTTTTGTTATTCACTATTAATATTCTAGGAGCACTATTACCCCATGTTCTTATTATTTATATATATATATATATATATATATATATATATATATATATATATATATATATATATATATATATATTATATTATATATATATATACACACAGTATATTCTGGCTCAAAATAATTCATATATGCCTTTTATTTCATATATACTATATATTTAATGTTTGCCCTGTACTTTATATATTGCCTTTATTTCATATATACAGTGCTTTGTCTGACAGGGGTTTGTTTAATTTATTGCAGTATTAGCTTCATGGTCTAAATGAAAGGTCACAGCAGTTGGGAATGTAAGGCTGAGTCCATAGAGACTGCAGCCGTGCGGAGGCGCGCGGAGGCTGAGGGAAAGCGGGTGCTTTCCCTGGCCTTAGAACCGCTCACGTGACCGGCCCTCCGCTCCCCTCAGCGCTAAAACTTAATTTGAAATGTCTCCTCCACCTCCGCACGCCTGCGTAAGCGCCCCCTAAAGCCGCCCTCATAAAGGGTGCTGGTGGTAAGTCCGCTGCCTCAGCGCGGCTCAGCACGGGTCAGCGGCTAAGCGCTGACCATGCCCACGGCCTAAGAATGGTTAGAGCTGCCTATTGATATTAACCCCTTTACTGAAAGACCAGTCCTTGCTCTGTGTTGCTGATGCTCATGGCAGCAATTGGACTCAGAGGCCCTCGGACACGTGGACTCAAGATCACCATACACTTCCCTGTTGTAGGCCCTATATTACGTGCTTACCCAGCACTGCAGGGGTTCTTTGTACCCATTCGTACATAGAACCTGAACCTCTCTCTCCCCCCTAAAGGCAGCACCCATCAGATCTACACATGGGACATACTACTGAAATGTACCTGACATCAGGATCATCAACACTGTCAGATATTAACCCTGTCCAGGCTGAAATGGATTGCAGTTCATGTCTGTTATTCTTATAACACTCGTCCAGTTTTAAAACACATGTATATGAATCTATACATCCGTGTGAGAAGCGTGTCTCCATAACTCCTTTGCAGCCTGCAGGGCTAGCAGGTTATTGCTTTGCAACGAAGGGGTTAATGAAAAATGCAGTAGAGATGCCCAGACTGCCCTTTCCCTTATATCTCTTTGTAGTGATATGACTGCATTAATAATATTAGGGGAGGTTTCTAGGAGATCCATACATTTGAATGTTATTGACATTTGCTAATATTAACCTGTTCTTTCATTATGTTACACTGATATATTTAATGTGCTCGAACATGTAATTGTTATTTGGCAAGATTAACCTATGCCAAGAGAAAAAAAAAAAACATTCTCAATACCTGTGCGCCAAAATCTAGTATACTGCAGAAACACTCATTTTTTACTGGCAAGTTCTAAAATAGAATTTCTATTACACCCTTATTATAATTTTTTGGGTGGATCACAAATGGCAAGGTGACCGCTGACTGCTGCGGAAAAAGATGCATTTTTAAATATTTACCATACCTTTCTGAGCTGATGCTTCCCTGTTTTCTGTCTGTCTTGTGAGCAAATACCTTTCATAGCTTCCTATCTCAGGGAGAATTCTCTGTGCTGCGGCCAATAGGAGGCTGCCAGATAATCATTCAAGGACTATATCATTAGGGAGGATCACCATTCTCTAAAAGTCTAAATGTGAAGCCCTGAGGCCTGAGTTTAGCAAGATCAATGGTTACCAATATATAAACCACGCTTATAATGCACGTACATGTGTTTTGTAGCTTAACCCTTTCCCTGCCAGAAGGGACCAGCAATGTATTTCACTGAATCAAGTGGCGGGTTCTATTTGGCTATGAAAGGATTAAAGGCGCACCGGAACAACCTATAATTTAGAATGACTACTTAGTGGAAATCTATGGGGCAGATCCTCAGACATGCGCTAAATAAGAGCAAATAACGTTACCGTACCTAATTAGGTAAAGGACGTTATTTTTCCTTTACGTAACGGGGATCCTCACAGCGAATCATACTGTATGCATAAGTAAAGTTCGTTAGCAAAACCACTGTTCTTACATGCACCAAACAACTTGCATTTTCCATTACACTCCACATGGGCACTGGTCAAACTTTAAGGCCCATTATTAAGGTAGCGTTAGTAACAGAGATTTTCATGTGTGTTACCAAAAGCTGATGCAAATCTTGTTATAATATTAGAAATGAACCATTTTTACACATTCACTTTTTCACTTAATTATCTGGTATATACATGTAATAATAACTGTATAAAGTATGGGTGTACAATAATGTATATCCATACATGAAATATTAAATAATATTGCTGAGGTACTGTATGTATGAATATACATTGTTTTACACCCATACTTTATACAGTCATTATTACCTTATATGCCATATTAGTTCACACAAACATGTCACGTTAATCACGAAAAACCATAATATAGTTTATGATGTGTTACAGACATTTATATGATCCATAATATATATCTTTGTATGTGGAAGGAACATTGAGGCACACAGTCCCCTCAATTAACTAGTGCTACAGAGCATATATTTCCACATTAATAGTCAATTGCTGCATCCGGATAGTACAATAAGTAATGGAGCTTATATGAATTAACCCCTAGTTGGGAAGTGGTCTGGCGAGACTGTGAAGGGTTGTCCGGGGGAAGTCCTGAAACCCACCCAGACCCCATACATAAGTCCGGCAACTCAATAAACCAGTTCACCTGGGGAAGCTCCAACTTTGGAAATAGTAGTGAATTACTAACATATAGCTTTGATTCATCCAATCTTGCGTGCTCCAAGCTGTATGAGGATACAGGAGAAAATCACCACCGCCAAGGAGGAGAGTGAAACAGCGGGCACGGCCGCGCAACAAAAATGGCAAATGCTGGACTGAAAAAGCCCTGAGTGGGTGAAACGCGTAAGAGTTGCGCGGGGGGGGGGGTGCTACCCCTCCTCTTGTTTTTTAAAATCCATGTTGAAATAAAGCCGTTTTCATAGCACAGTTCAGCCTTTGCCATTTTTGTTGCGCGGTCGTGCCCGCTGTTTCACTCTCCTCCTTGGCGGTGGTGATTTTCTCCTATATGTTTGTATGACACAAGTAACTTTTTGTAAATGAAAGGGTTAAGTCATAATATATGTCTTTGTATGACACAAGTAACTTTTTGTAAATGAAAGGGTTAAGTCATAATATATGTCTTTGTATGACACAAGTAACTTTTTGTAAATGAAAGGGTTAAGTCATATACTCCTTACATTGCTTTTAGGCTATTCCAATAAATAACTCAGTGATATCAGGGTCTGGATGAAGGGAACGGCAGAATTTGGAAGGTGCTAAATATGGTTGCGTTATTCCCATGCGCTAACATTAACAGAGGTCTGAGGACTCCTGTGTTAGGTAGACTGCTCATTACAATATGATTTGCGTAAGCCTACAATCTGTTAAAATGGAAGGATCTGTTATTTTGGAGGAAAATGCCAGGACATCGTAGCGCTTGGCACCTTTGGGGATACGCGTTACGGATATGGATACGTCAAATTGAGATAATGGAACATTAAAAAATTATCGATCTTCTGAGGATCTGCCCTTATGTTTATAAAAAGTATCCTGGAGCCTCAGAACGTTCCATCTAATGGTAGATCTTAATGTTAGGGTGTTGAGTCAAATCACACTTATCTCTTAGTTCACAGAACAGTGGTACAACACAGGTAGGCCACACACCCCAATATAAGTATGAAAATCAAATATATCTGACCTTGTTTCTAACATTACATGAATGCCACGTCTATATTTAATGAAGGAAACTAAGATATGTTTTTACTTCTTAGTCAGTCAAAAATGAATCCTCTGCAATAACCCAACTTATCAACGGCTTCCCCATCACTGGAGGGGCTGAAAAACCAGATCCCAACACGGGCATTAATACTGTTGTACGTTAATGTACTGCAATAAAAACAGAATTACAGCAGTAAGTCAATTGTGTACATTATAAAATAAATAATTACCGGCAAATTTAGTTCACAGTTTTTCAGCTAATAAAATACAGCGGTTTCTGTACACCTACTTTTAAAAACATAATATTATTATTATTATTATTAATAATAATCAATCATTTGCAATCAACTGATTTTTAAATATACATGTTCAGTGCTGTATTCACACACATGCAAATACTAAATGCTAATATTGCCTGCATTTACATTGCATTTCTTCTTCTACTTGATCCAATGTATCTGTTTTATTGTTTAACTGTCATCATCACTGAGAAACTGGAAGGAATCTCTCCATTTACAGTGACAAGACATGTTGCAAATAACAACTGACTTTCACAACATTTCCCCGTCTCCTGCTTGAAACCTTTGCTCGAGCTTCATGTGAAAGGAAATGAATGAAAGCCATATTGTTTTACGATGCTTGTGCAAAGTAAACATCCAGGAGCTTAATACACTTTATAGCAGATATAGGAGGAAAAATATTCTTTGTGACTAAGTGGCTTATTTTTTATTATAGGATTATATATTATAGTTGAATATCATGAGTGCGTCCAACACAAGAAACGGTATTAGTGATAATCAGCAGGTAGCTTTCGGTGTTTGATGCTCAATACAGCGGCTACAATAAGGACACAGAGGGAACCCCCTTTGCTTTTTCTTTTATGTGCCATTAACCCCTTTAGTGCTGAAGGGGCCGACAGAGCATTGATGTATTTATCTTTAATAAGGATATATATCTTTTTACCATGGCAAATGATCTTAACTGTAAGAAGTTGTGGTTTGATATTAATCCCATTAAAAAGATGAATAGAGGCGGAAACGCAGTAACATAGTAAGTAGCCTTTAGGAGCAAAAGATGATGTCAGAGCGTATAGCTCCTCCAGCCCTGATGGGGATTATAGCAGGGTGCAGAATCTCAATGGGTTAAATGGTTTTTGCTTTCAAGCCAGGACAATGTGCCTTTGGGCTTCAGACTGGGTGCACCCGCAAGTGGATTTTGTCTGGCCCCTGACACTGCTGGTGTGTTCTAGGAGACAGGAGACTTAAACCTGTATGGGAATGCTCTACCATAATGAAATACTAGGACTGGAAACAAAATCGCAAAAGAACAAGGAAGGGCATGAACAGTACTATTGCTATTCACTTCCTTTATGTGCCCACGCATGCTCCTCAAGGGCCACCACTAGCAAAAAGATTTACCTTCCCTCTCATTTTAAGGGCACAGTCACACACACAGGGGGGCCAGGTTAAAATAGGTGAGTGATGTCTTCAAATGCATGAAATGTGTCATTGTTCTCACTTACATCAGAGGACCTTGAGGTCTACTTCGTTAATCTTGTTCACTCCACTTCAAATATAAAGTAGATTATTCACCTCCCTGAATGACCAATAACTATATTCAATTTGTTTTTCTATTAAATGTAAAACGTTGTTTCTATACTCCCTATTCTTTTACATTTTCTTTGATAAGGACCATGCTAATAAAGAAGGGGCCTGGTTTGTCCTAGAGGTTTGACGGTTTGCCCAGTTAGAGAAAGGGGACGTCGTCTTTTTTTTGCAGCGTGGTATAGGAGTCAATATGAAGGGCTTAAGCACAGTGACTACAGTGCCGCCTTCCCAGAGAATAGAAGCAATATACTGATTCCCGGTGTGTGAAGCTTGCACTGTAACAATGCAAACGTCCCCTTATTGCTCTGACAAAGATACTCAACCCTATCACTTCCACACATAAGAAAAATTAATCGGTTTCAGTGCTCGCCTCTCTCCATTCTTGGCCTTTATCACAGGCTGCCAACTAGTCCCCAATTATAACAGTTTTTTTATGTGGACACCTGTCACTAACAAGTACATTGAGAAGAGCAATGGATTTCACCAAGGCCTCTCAACTGGCCTCCAGGGAAGGACACTGTCATTTGATCACTATTGACCTGAGCTGGATTGAACAGAAGTGTTTTCATTTGGCATACATGTTGTCACTAAAAGCCATTATTTTAAGTCATTATAACAGCAGTTCTGCATATGGTGTTTTCACATCACTATAGCAACACACATATTCACTTTATATTACTATGACAATACAATTAACATCATTCTATCAACTTGAATTTTGCAGCTATATATATATATATACACACACACACACACACACATCACATACATATATATATATATGTATCTATTTATATATATATGTATGTGATGTGTGTGGGTCTGTGTGTGTGTGTACGTATACATATACATATAAATGCACACGCACACACACACACACACAAACACAATACAGGCATACCCCGCATTAACGTACGCAATGGGACCGGAGCATGTATGTAAAGCGAAAATGTGCTTAAAGTGAAGCACTCCCGTTTTCCCACTTATCGATGCATGTACAGTACTGCAATCGCCATGCACGTGCATAACTGATGTAAATAACACATGTGTAATAGGCTCTATAGGCTCCCTGCTTGCGCACAGCTTGGGTACAGGTAGGGAGCTGGTATTGCTGTTCAGGAAGTGCTGACAGGCGCATGCGTGAACTGCCGTTTGCTATTGAGCGAGATGTACTTACTCGCGAGTGTACTTAAAGTGAGTGTCCTTAAACCGGGGTATGCCTGTATATATTAAAAATGCAAAAGGATTTTATATATATATATATATATATATATATATATATATGTTTATATTTTGGGCTTGATATTGATCACATTAAATGACAATGCAGAAGCGTATAAAAAGTTACATATTAGTATTTAGGAGCATAAACCGAACTAGAGGAGTAAATCTGGATTGTGGAAATGTGATCCCCCAATTGAACTTCCGCAATCTGAACAAAATGTAGCCTGCGACTCAGATCTGCGTGCTAGGCCCAAACTGAAAACGAGGAGACACCCTGTTTTTGTTTTCTGCCTGATTCAGATTTTGCAGCATTTCTCAATTTTCCCCAATGCTATTTTGTGACCGCAGTAGTAGGAAAGGATTAAGTACTGTATGTGCAGAGACAGAAAGAGGGGCAGAGAGAGACACATAGAGGGGCAGAGAGAGAGAGAGAGACACAGAGGGGCAAAGAGAGAGACACACAGAGGGGCAAAGAGAGACACAGAGGGGCAGAGAGGTACACAAAGAGGGGTAGAGAGACACAGAGGGGCAGAGAGACACAGAGGGGCAGAGAGAGACACACAGAGGAGAAGAGAGAGAGAGAGAGACAGAGGGGCAAAGAGAGAGACACACAGATGGGCAGAGAGAGACACACAGAGGGGCAGAGAGAGAGACACACACAGAGGAGCAGAGAGAGAGACACACAGAGGGGAAGAGAGACATACACAGAGGGGAAGAGAGACATACACAGAGGGGCAAAGAGACATACACAGAGGGGCAGAGAGACATACACAGAGGGGCAGAGAGACAAACACAGAGGGGCAGAGAGACAGAGAGGAGCAGAGAGACACAGAGGGGCAGAGAGATAGACACACGAGGGGCAGAGAGATAGACACAGAGGGGCAGAGAGATAGACACAGAGGGGCAGAGAGACACACAGAGGGGCAGAGAGACACAGAGGGGCATTGAAAGATAGACACAGAGGGGCAGAGAGACACACAGAGGGGCAGAGAGATACAGAGGGTCAGAGAGAAGGAGAGGCACAGAGAGGCAGAGAGACACACAGAGGGGCAGAGAGCGACACAGAGGGGCAGAGAGACACACAGAGGGGCAGAGAGATACAGAGGGTCAGAGAGAGGGAGAGGCACAGAGAGGCAGAGAGACACACAGAGGGGCAGAGAGCGACACAGGGGCAGAGAGAGACACAGAGGAGCAGAGAGAGACACAGACGGGCAGAGAGAGACACAGAGGGGCAGAGAGAGACACAGAGGGGCAGAGCGAGACACAGAGGGGCAGAGAGAGACACAGAAGGGCAGAGAGAGACACAGAGGGGCAGAGAGACACACAGAGGGGCAGAGAGAGACACACAGAGGGGCAGAGAGACACACAGAGGGGCAGAAAGAGAGACAGAGGGGCAGAGAGAGACAGAGGGGCAGGGAGACACACAGAGGGGCAGAGAGATAGACACAGATGGGCAGAGAGACACACAGAGAGGCAGAGAGACACAGAGAGGCAGAGAGAGACACAGAGGTTCAGACAGAGACACACACAGGGGCAGAGAGACACACAGAAGGGCAGAGAGAGAGAGACATACACAGGGGCAAAAAGAGATACACAGAGGGGCAGAGAGAGACATGGGGGTAGAGAGACACACAGAGGGGCAGAGATACACAGAGGAGCAGAGATACACAGAGGGGCAGAGAGCCACACAGAGGGGCAGAGAGACACACAGAGGGGCAGATAGAGACACAGGGGCAGACAGAGACACACTGAGCGGTAGAGAGAGAGACATACACAGTGGCAAAAAGAAATACACAGAGGGGCAAAGAGACACACAGAGGGGCAAAGAGACACACAGAGGGGCAGAGAGAGAGACACACACACGGCCAGAGAGAGACACACACAGGGGCAGAGAGAAACATGTGCAATGGGGCAGAGAGAGACACACAGAAGGCAGAGAGAGGCACAGAGGGGCAGAGAGAGACACACACAGAGGGATAGAGAGAGTCACACAGAGGGATAGAGAGAGACACAAACAGGGATAGAGAGCGAGACACACACACACAAACACACACACACACAGAGGGGCAGAGAGAGACACACAGAGGGATAGAGAGAGACAGATAGAGAGCGAGAGAGACACACACGCACACGCGCACACACACACACACACACACACACACACACACACACACACACACACACACACACACACACACACACACACACACACACACACACACACGTAGAAAGAGACATACGCAAAGGGGCAGAGAGAGAGACACACACACAGAGGGGCAGGGAGGGACACACACACACAGAGGGGCAGGGAGAGACATAGGGGCAAAGAGACACACAGAGGGGCAGAGAGATACACACAGAGGGGCAGAGAAAGACACACAGAGGGGCAAAGAGAGACACATAGAGGGACAGAGAGAGACACACACAGGGGGGCAGAGAGAGACACACAGAGGGATAGAGAGAGACACATAGAGGGATAGAGAGAGACACACACACACACACACAGAGGGGCAGAGAGAGACATGTGCAAAGGGGCAGAGAGAGAGACACAGAGGGACAGAGAGAGAGAGACACACACACACAGAGGGGCAGAGAGAGACAGAGGGGCAGAGAGAGACACACAGAGGGATACAGAGAGAGAGACACACACACACACACACACACACACACACACACACACACACACACACACACACACACACACACACACACACACACACACACACACACACACACACACACACAGAGGGATAGAGAGAGACACACACACAGAGGGATAGAGAGATACACACATAGAGGGATGGAGAGAGAGACACACACACAGAGGGGCAGAGAGAGAGAGAGACACACACAGAGGGGCAGGGAGAGACATACACACACAGAGGGGCAGGGAGAGAGATTATATGTTCTCTACAAGCATAGCCAGTCAAACAATATTGGGAAATATTGTTTTCATATATCGATACACACATCTTGTCAAAAATCTTTATTCACTCTGGGAAATATTGTTTTCATATATCGATACGCACATCTTGTCAAAAATCTTTATTCACTCTGTTTATTTGTTCATTTGAGTCGTCATAAACCACGTTATTATCATCATCATTATATTTGCTAAATAATGTGCACATGACAAATACATGGAAAGTAAAAAACAGTTCCAGATTACAACATTGACTTTTTTACAACCAAATTGCCATTTTCCCCATCGTTCAAAAACCAATTCACCAGTTTTGGCAAAAACCAAAATATGAACACATTTTTAGAATTAAAACACGAGGTCAAGTGCAACTCCCCACTCGCAACATGTAACTAGAATTTGTGCAAAGAGGCAATGCCTTTTGACATTACTTGTGGCTGCAGAGGTATAAATACATATTGATTCCATAGCAGTTAGAAATAACTCCTGCGTTTAAATGTCTAACAATAAATAAAGGTAATGACATCAGAACCTACAGCACAAGTAGATAACTGGGTTGTCTGGCGTTCTGCATGTTCATCTATGAGAAACCAGAAGTTTAATTCTCCCTTCTCTGCTTTTAAGACCAACGTACTAACCACTGTAGAGATAACTGCATATAATAGGAAAATATTTTATAAGTACTAAAAATTGATTGTTGCCGTAAGAAAGAAAAAAAAAAAAGGGGGGTGAAGGAGGAATATTACTTGCTGCACATGAACCATTAAGGTAATGAGGACATATTAAAAAAAAACAAAGAAAAAAATAGTACTAAGTATTCTAAACAATGTACTTAATTGTGAAACCCTGAACGTAAAGGTAATAATTATAGTGAACACACTGCCGAATATAATAATGCACAGCGATCTTTGCATTGTACAAAGTTATATGCTGGAAAAAGGATTCAGTTACAGATTTCCATTCTCTGTCTCGTAGTATTTAAAGGTATTGGGAGTAACACGAATCTTACATGTGGTAGAGCCTAAAGTAGAAGCAGAAAATGACATGCATCCATGCACACTTTGCTTTGATGCATAGACACATGCCCTGGAGAGCTTATAATAAAATATTTGTGGGCACATGGAAATTGAGTTGTCAAAAATCTCATGGACCTGGCATTAGATCTTATCAATGCAGAGTAAATGAAAATATCACTTGTGAGCACATTCACATGGCTGACAGGTCTGCAACCCTGCTTTTCCCCATCATCTCTTAGTATACAATACTTCCAACACAGCCAGGGATTCTGGGTAATGACATGCAAATGAGCACTCACAGTGTCCCCTTGTGCTTCTTAGACTTTTTAACATGGATAACCCCTATAAGCATATCCCTGAACTATTACACAGCTTTTCAGCACAGCATAGGTTAAAGAAATGCATGTCTAATGTACCTACTCACAGACAGCTGTTTCTGATAATGGATAAGAAGCAAAAGGTGACACTGTGTGCTCATTTGCATGTCATTTCCCAGAATCCCTGGCTGCAGTGAGGGTTGCAAACATATCTGAGATGTGGAAGGTTTTTGTCGTTTTTTTTTTACCCACCATAACTTATTTAATGTCTGGGTGGATCTTATCAATCAGAGCTAAAAAAAAGTTATGGTGGGTAAAAAAAAGTGTCAAATACTCTCCACTTGTAGGTGCATTTGTATGTCTCAGGCAGGTCTGCAACCCTTTCTTTCCCCATTAATGCAGTGAGTGCTCATTTGCATGCCATTACCCAGAATCCCTGGCTGCAGTGGAAGCACCGGTTGCTAAGCAATATTGGGGAGAGACAGGGTTGCAGACCTGACTGAGACATGCAAATGCACCACAAGTGGTATTTTTATGTGCTGATCTTATCAATGTGTTCTTTAATGCACAACCTCCACGTTCCACAATAAATGTATACGTACTCTCAATGTAAAATTCATATACATGACGAAAATATTATTATAATGTGATTTATTGGATGGGATCCATATGGATTGAGTTAGCATGCCATTCTGAAAATGGAAAAAATTATCCTCTATAAACCAATTAGCAATGCAAAATCCTAGGACACCATGTTTGTATAATCTAACATGTGATAACGTGGAATTGACTTGCGTGTCTCAGTAGATCTGTTGAGGCTTTTAAAGTTATTATTTTCTTGTTATCCTACAAACCAGAAGATGACATATGAAAAGTCATATATGACATCGGTTATTTGATTTTACATTGAATAATCTCACTTTTTCACTGATTTAAAATTTGATGTTCATCGCTTGTCCTTCTAGGAGTGAAGCGATTGAGCAGAGGCACATAAATAAGAACACACTCTTATTAAGAAGCAGTTGCCATAAAAACAATTAAGCAGACAGTCTCCCAAAACACGTGTGTTGCCAACCACATACTGTACATACACATGTATGCAACGTGAGCTGTATTTGCACGACAGTGGAATACAAGTATAAATATATTTCCATTTACAGGACAACAGATTTTATTAATATTGACACCATGTCCTCTTTGCTTTTGGGAATATTTGAAGGCAAACGCTAAAATGCACGGCTAATAAGTAACAAATTAGTACTTTAAATTCATTTTTCTCTCAGGGGTTAAATTATGCACATGAGCAAAGGCAGATAGTTGCTGTATAAACAGTATACATAATATGAATAATATAAACCATGTACGTACATTTGAATAATATTTTTTGTTTACACTGGGTACCAAGTTAAAATAAATTGCCACTACGTACAAAATGAGACCGCAATTTTGTATCGCTTCTCTGCCACTGTATGCAAACAGGCCCTATTGTATGCAGGAGATTTTACCATGTAAATGGCATTGATTTCAGTCAGTATGTCTGTGTTACACAAGAGGTTATGCTACGATAGTTTACTAGTCAATATCAACCCTGTTTGTTCTTGTATCCATCACTATATTAACCTTCTACTTCGTACATCAACAAAGTGCTTGTGAGAGCAGAGGGGCCCAAAGTGACAACAGGGAAACTTCTGAAACGCAAAGTCGGTCACTGGAAAGGTTTGTGGGATGGATGACTTTAATATTATATCTGTAGACAACGTGTCTCCAGGAAAGCCATCAATAACCAGGAATATATACAGTAGGAACCTAATTAAATTCAGTTGGACCTCATTCTTTATAAGAAATTCACTCATTCTCTGCCTAGGTCAAATAAAATGCAGTTTAAACATTGAACAATGCTGCTCAGCATTTTGTTAGCTACTATCCTGGGACAATGTTATGTGCTTTCCCTTTTCTTGAATTTATTGAACAGAGAATCTCAAAGATTTATTCAGGGGCCACTGCCCACAAGTCACAAAAGATTCATGCTATGGGTTAATGATGCTAGATGTGACTTAAATAACTTTTGGTGCTTTAAAGCAACATATCGTAGAAACTGATGTCAATGCCAAGTTGATCTACTACTTCACTGTTTAAAGCCAGTTTCATTTGATTTAACGAGTTAAGCCTTTATCCTTAGCATGCTACTAGATCAGTTCTCAAGTGTAAATGAAGCCCTTTGCTGCCGGAAAGGTATACTGTACAATGCATTGCAGAGGCTTTAAGGTAGAGTGTCACAATGTAGAAACTATGCAATTGCTCAATAAATATGTTCTGCATAGAATGAATACACTTGGCTTTTGAGGCTCCCATTTCTTCCCAAATCTATTCCTGTAGGAGAAGATCACCGCATTTTTTCACAGGACAGAGAATTTGGACTGTTAACAGTGCCATCCTGTAAATGAGACTGGTACCAAGCTCAAACTATACATTAGCTAAACAAAAGCATGTGTTGGAATCTCTGTAAATCAGTACTGCTGACCTGAGCAAGAGAGAAAGCTTGTCTTATAATATCAATCGTTAGTCCAAATAAACAAGGTATCATCTTATACTGAAGTACTCATTTACTTTGTTCCTAAAGACAAATGAAAGTATATGCTATTTGATTATGATGTCTGATATCTTTATAAATGTAGAAACTGCATTTCAATTTTTAATTTTTTTTTTAGAAATCAATACAATATTTTCTCATACAATTATTTCTCGTAGCTGGAGAGTGCGGAAATGAGTTGCCCGCCATGTCACAATACCGGGGGGCCTATGTATTAAGATTTTATTTAACAAAGTGTTGAGTTTCACGTGTGACAATTAGCACATAGGACCTTCACTCCCTTTCTTCCACATGGTGTATTCATGTATGACAAATCTTTTCTTGAAGATTACTTTACATGCAATGCAGTGCAGGTCTCTGGGGCAATACAGGGGTTTAATATCTGACATAAACAGCCAAAGACCTGACTCTACGTGTTACGTCTTTCTATGTAACTTTGTCAATTATTCCTACTCATCTAACCCCTTGGAAAAAAAAAATACTTACTTAAGCCGTTTGAAAAATAAATTCAATAATTTTGGGCTGAAAACCTATGAAACAGAATTTCACCAAGTTTGAGAAAAAGGTCATAATGCAACAGTTTCATGCAGATAAAATATTATGGGGGAAAATAGACTTGAACAGATTATTTTACAGCATCGAGTAGTTACTGTTCATTTTGCTGGTGGTAAATCAGAGTAGAAGAAAACGTAACACTTAAGTATTGTATTCTTAAAGGTGCGGATGAATCTGATCTTTTTTTGTTTATGGTCGTTCTGAAGCTTCCATAGTACGGTACTTTCCGTATGTTGGATGCCAAAACGATTGCCTAAAAGAAAAATCGGTATACGTTGTGTGTGACATTTGTCATTATGGCATAAATTTGCAAAACTTTCAGACGCATCTTAAGTTAAGAAAAAACGGTCAAAATGGCAAGGAAGGGGTTACAAAACTTAGCGCGCCCATGTAGTTGCAGCTCTAATAGATGTTTCCTGAAGGGGCTGCACCTCTAAACTAAGGAGTGGAACGATGGAAGGGTTTGCCATTGTTTTGTCTGCTACAGCATGGAGTAAACTTCTGCATTTTTTGCAATTACAATCTGTGTGCCTCCATCGTTTGGATAATGTACTATTTATATGCCACCTTTTGAAATATAGGAGCACTGATGAGCTAGTTTGCACCAGAACCCAAACTTTTCTTAAGCAACCTATAGGCATTAGGAGTGCCTTGGTGTATCTATATATTGCTGGTATCATCAAAATGATCTTATGATCATTAAAAAATGTTAAGAAAAAAAATAATGCTGTGCATTATGTTAATTTGGTGTATATAAGATCACCAGGGTCTATGCACTAAGGCAATTTTGGAGGAAAATAAACTGAAAGAGTATAATCTTTATGTTGTGTCAATATATCGAGGTCTTTGCTCCTATTTTGGCCCTACTGTATGTGCAACAGCTTCTGATTTGAGTGGTGTTAAAACGATGAGTTATGGAGGAGTCCCACAATGCGCAGATTGTAAAATGATGCATCAATTACGGGGGCCCAATGCATCACTTTCTTCCTTCAATCTGTCGTACAAAATGTGCCAAGTTTAAGGCAACATAACTCATGAACTTTCTAAAAATCTGCACCAGAAAAGTGTTAGTTACATTTGACGCAGCTTTGCACTAAAAGTGGGCATGATGTTTTGAACCTTATAATAGTGCCCATGATGGCATTGCTATTGTATGTACCGTAATGTCTGTGTATTTATGTGTGTTCTTTATCTCTGGGATGCAGGATGTGACATGTGTGCAGATAATCGGAATGGAGAATGTCCCATGCATGGGCCCCTGCACTCGCTGCGCCGTCTGGTGGGCACTAGCAGCACTGCATCAGCAGCCCCTCCGCCTGAGATACCTGAGTGGTTACGTGACCTGCCCCGGGAGATGTGTCTGTGTACCAGTACCGTGCCGGGCTTGGCATATGGCATCTGTGCATCTCAGAGGATCCAACAGGGTACCTGGATCGGGCCCTTCCAGGGAGTTCATGTGTCTCCAGACAAAGTGCAGACGGGAGCTGTGCGAAACACGCAGCACCTCTGGGAAGTAAGTCACTGCTTATATTGCTCTTCAGTGCATGAGGTGTTGGGAGTCATTTATTAAGGACCAGTAAGGATTGCAGACACTAAATGGTGACTGAAGCCATTTTGTAGCACCTTTGATCACAGTTGTCTTTATAAATATGTTGCATTATGTTATTCAATAGCAGGAAGGCAGCGGGTACTCGTAGCGTTTGAAGAAAACGTTTCTTTATTGGGTTTACATATTCCTCCTATGCGTTTCAGTCCCAGCAGGCACCAAAACGCATAGGGGAAACCCAATAAAGAATCTTTTTCTTCAAGCTCTAAGAGTGCCCGCTGCCTTCCTACTATTAAATCTATTCACACAACGGGATCTATCACAGGATCAGACCCCTGACAGCACATGGTGCACCAACACTTATTTGGTCTGCTACAGTGAGTAATAAAGGAGCCCAAGCTCTAAAATGCCTTTTTTCAAAGTATTATAGGGGATAGCAGTTGAGGCTTTGAATCAGCCTCTGGGTTGCAATATTATATATACAATACTTGTGCGAAACATATTGGGGTCTATATATGAAGCACTGGATCTGCGTTGGAATATTTGCATCATAATTCCTAGCATTTTGTGTCTGAATCGTACTTCCTCTGTGGTCAAATTTGGTACATACATACAGCGCCTAAATGGTTCACCAAAATGACTGCTTACGCCACATTAAAGGTGATGGAGAAAACCAACGCCTAATACCTTATAAAAAAGTAGCGTACGCGACACAATTCTTAATACTTAGACCTGCGCCAAGATGCAAATGTTAATCTACCCTACGCTCCACCTGTTTACTCCACAAATCGCTCATCTCATCACAGATCAATGCATACATACAGAAAACGGACACAAAGAAGATTATTGCATAGATTACATGCTAGCTGCTGCAAGTATTTTTCAGAGCAACTTATGACAAATGGAAACCTTTGGGATACTTTATAGAGCTAGATTCACAGACGCCAAGTGAATGGGCAGGTGCCTTATGGCTAAGTACCGTTTAGAAGATATAGCTCCATATTTCTAGCCTTAAAACACTGATAAATAGGACAATAAATTCCTGTTCCAAGCAGTTTACCAATCTTACATTTAATGTCCAAAGTACAAGCACGACAAGGTACATGCCCAAGGTGACGAGAGGCTGGGAGTCACACAGTGTTTTTCTGCTTGGATGTCTGTGCCATTACCAGTAATCCAGCTCTTCTCTATCTAGTAATGTCAGGGACATGAGTTCCATCAAACTGGTTATTTTTAAATAAAAACTTTGAGTTAGCCATTCATGCAGACAGATTTATATCATGAAATCCTCTAATCGCATGCTTTAAGCCGACTATTTTGTTTTATCCTGTACATTATAAAATCTAGAAGACTAGCTGATAGACCTGGCACTGCCCGGGATGTAAATGGATAAAAGAAATGTATGTTGTTTAAAATAAAATGTACAATAAGCCAATATGATTGAAGTGTATGTTTATTGTAATGCTTGTTTATAAACAACATTTTTAGTTGATCCAATTGGAGAAAAGATATATAAGTCATGTGGTGCGTATCGGTCGGGAAGGCGGCCATTTTGCCACAGTAGCGGTGCCGCCGATGATGGGGCCACATGTCCAGTGCAAGCGCGGCCTGGGTTGTCGGACGGGTAAAGGAGGGAAGAGCGTGTATAGTAGGGTAGATGGTAAGAGAGGGGTGTGGGCAGATAAAGGCATAATAATCATAAGTTCATTGAAGGATGTGTGGGTGGAAAGGAGGGGGGTGCAGGGGCAGAGAAAGGAATCATAATCAGACGTGCATTGAAGGAGGTGTGGGGGGAAGGGAGGGGGTGCATAGCGGAGCGTGGTGAAGGTGGCCATTTTGGAAGGGTAAGTGTGGAGGTGTGCATAGTGGTGTGGAGGATATTGGTGTTTTGTGTGTAGAGCGGAGACGGTCATCTAAATTGTTTGCATGAAGGGTGGTAAGGAAGGGGGACAATGGAGGTGGATGAATAGCGTATCGGGCAGGAAGGCAGCCATTTTGGCACAGTAGCGGTGCTACCGATGATGGGGCCAGATGTCCAGTGCAAGCGCGGGCTTGGTTGTCGGACGGGTAAGAGTAGTAGGGGAGGGAAGAGCAGGTATAGTGAAGCGGTGTGAAGCCACCATGAGGTAGTGATTTGTGAGGAGCGGTGGCGTGGACGGGTAAGAGGGGAGGTTGACATCAGAGAGGTGGAGCGCCATTTTGTCACAGTAGTGGTGCCGGCGATGATGGGACCAGATGTCCAGTGCAAGTGCGGGCTGGGTTGTCGGATGGGTAAGAGGAGTAGGGGAGGGAAGAGCGTGTGGTGCAAAGCGTAGATGGTGAGCATGATAGCGGAGCGGCCGTGAAGGTGACCATTTTCAGACAGTAAGCGGCCTGCTGAGCGCGGAGCGGGCGGCAAGGCGGACATTTTGATAGAGTAAGTGGGGAGCGGGCGAGAGGGTGATGATGTTGTGGGTCATATTTTGTAGGAGTAAGTGGGGACATAGATGAGCGTGCGGGAAGGTGTGGTGCAAAACGGATATGTTGAGTGTGATAGCGTAGAGACATTAAGCAGACTGCTGAGCGCGGAGCGGGCGGGAAGGCGGACGGAGGTCGTGATTTGTGAGGGGTGTACAGCGGTAGCGTGGACGGGTAAGAGTGGGGGTGTACAGCAGAGGAGGTTATATTGATGGTGTGTGATGTTGAAGGAGGTAGAGAGGTGGAGAGAGGGTTTGAAAGTGAGGTGTGTGATGATTGAGGAGGTGGAGAGGATAGTAAAGGGCGCAGGGAGAGACAGGATTGGAAAGTGGGTTAGACTTACCAAGGTCGGTGGGTGGCTCCACAGTGATGATCACAGGGGGGTAGGGTGAGTCCACAGGGAGAGAGTCTCCGAGGCTATGCTGAGGGCTCAGTTTAGGCTTCAGAGTCTCGGATGACAGTTTCAGGGGGTATGTTGAGTCTGCAGGGGTGAGACTCTGTGGCAGTATGTGTGTCTGTGTGTGTCACAGTGGAGTAGGTGTGTCCGTGTTGTCAGCGTACCTGTTGGCCAATGAAAGTCGTGGAGGAGGCGGGGCATGGGCAGGCGGACCGACGGACCAATGAGAATCCCCACATCTACTAACAATCAAACACTTTTCATATTTATATATATATAGATGGATATTTAGTTAAGAGAAACAGTGATATATTGTGATATTATTTATTTCATTTTGGATTGTATTTTGCTAGAATACGCAGCAAGATGTGATGTGAACACAGGATGTATCTCCATGTACGAACGGGCAAGTTATTGAAGTTAGCCATATACATTAACAACCAAAAACAAAAGATTTAAATGGAGTTCAATCAGCACACTTAATACCTCCCACAATAGCGAAAACATGAAAAAGCAATCCTTTATTTCATCTTTAAATATCAATAAACTAAAAAAGAAACCACCATGACACTGGTATCACAAATCTATAATAATCCCTCAAACAGTTATTTAAACATTGCACATAATATACAAAATATTTAACATCCTATATAAGGGTCTCACAGAAATATCTAAATACTATTTTGTCCATCAGCAGAGGCTTCTTCTGAGTCAAATCTAGCATGTGGGCAGTCAATCCTCCTCCCCAAGAAAGAGAATGTACACATGTACTGTAAAAACAGGCAGCTGAAATTTGGCCACTTAATTCTAGGAAATCTTCACATGTCACTTTTAGGCACATAACCTGCTGATGTAGCTATGAATGTTTGTTATCACAACTATGGCCATGGAAATCCAACCAGAATCGACTAGGCCTCAGATCTTCTGATATCCACAATGCTAAAGGGACAGTTTTCTCTGTTATTGAATCAATTGTGGTGTGCGGTTTTGTGCATTGAACAGCAGTGACACCCGTGCTGTGTTCAAATCCCAGAACGTGAAATCGAGCTTGTTTGCAGAGTTCAAGAGACAGCTTTCTTTTTTTAGTTCCCCGGAGCCAGGAATTGAACTCTGAGGCCAATCACTGGAAATCTATCTGCTTATCAGAGATGCTAACATACTGTTTATTGCTTTCTGCTTCTATTTTCAATATCTGGATGCAGTGTCTATTTCCTAGGTTCTGATTTTGATCAAATGTGCTGTGTACATGTATACGATGTGTGGATTTTAAAGGACAATTAATATACTCAAAATCTTTGATGCTCTTCATAATAAAATAACTGCTTAGGTTAGAGGATTTAAGGATCCTTGCTGCTTTTGTGGGCCAGAGGAATGAACATTTATTTACTGTATATCTGACATCGGTACGCATTTCATTTTAGTATTAATATTATTTATTATATAGCCCTGACAATGTACACAGGGGTGTACATAGAACTTTGCATTCACAGAGAGTTGCTGCCCTGCTCATAAGAGCTTACCATCTAATTCTGGTGTCTAAGTCACAGAGTGACAGTGGGATTTGGGTCAGGTTTCTCTGAATTAAAGGCAGTGTCATTGCCACTGAGCTGCTCCATCAGCCCAATAAAACCATTCAATGTACAGTATTTCATTATTTTCTACGAATGGGCGACATGCAGTGTGTTGCAGGCCCGTACAGGAGCAAGGATATTGCTCTTGTACATGTAGCCATATATCCTCTTGGCTACTAATCTACCCTGCCTAACACATACACCCTTGAACCAGTGCGGGCAATGTTAGGGTTAATCTGGGGTTTCCCCTGCAATAAGCAGCTCCCTTGAGTGATGGGGGGAGGGGTCTAGGCCTGTGTGCTGCCCTATCAGGGGCTCAGACCTAAGACCTTCCCTCTGGTACAAAAGGGGCTGCAGAGCCTACATTTAGTGGGCCTGGTAGTGTTTCTAAAGAGTTCTGAGTGTTGGAGAGACCCTCTGCCACAAGGGAGGCCCTTTGGGGCCTCAAGCTCCCTGGGTTGATTCCAGGGACCATAGAAGAAGTGTACCTGTTGTATGCTGATGAACAATAAAGACCTGTTCCTGTTTTATACTTCTGCCTGAGAGTGCAGTTCATCAGGGGGAGTACCGGAGGATTTTCCTGCAGGGACTGCACCCAGTTCTGCTGGGGCCTGCAGGGAATGGAGGCGCTGCACCAAAAAAAGAACTGAGAAGAACTCTAAAGCCTGTCCTGTTTGTCCTCACTACCACCGGCGGACACTCAGTATCCTGTAAGCCTAGCAGGTGAGCAGCACAACAACACCAGGTAACAGTGAAATCTCCCAGAGGGTGGCGCTGCTGAAATCTCCTATCAGGACATGCTTTTACAGTAACAGAAAGGAGGTACGCTCCTGTTATATACGAGAAGGAGGGGGGAGTGCAGGTGTCCAGGGCACTCTTGCCAGCAAGGGACCAACTTCCCCACCAGTGGAACTGCAGCCTGTGCTGCTCCCAATGTGTGCTAGTTTATGTGCTAGTTCCTGCCATCCTAAGGACTGATATATCGGGTGCCTGGAGGGGGTGTTTTTGAATCCGATGGACTCAGAAGCCTCAGGAAGGGGACTAGTATCATGGTCCAAACGAATGGTGTTCACAGTCTGTGTGGGTAGTGTGCGAGGGAGGGCTCTTGAAAGTCAGGAGGCTAGAACCTCCATTTGAGGAGCTACAACAATACTAATAGCGGTCCCCAGAACAGGGAGCCGTAGTGTGGCATATTTGAACTGTACACGTATGTGTAGCGTCACAGGGGGGCTCTCGAAGATTGTAAGGCCAGAACCTCCGTTTATAAGGAGCTACAGCATACAACACGTAAAAGAGTGGTTCCTGCCAAAATCGGGAGAACCGCCTGTGGAGGAGTTTGCAAGAAGCAAGCTTTCCCTTTTGCAAAATTGTGCAGGGCTTGGCGCAAATCAAAGCCACCCCTCTCCCTGAAACGTGTTAGTTCGGCGCGAAAAATAAGCTGTGCCCATCTACTGTGAGTGGTTCGGCGCGAAAGCCGAAGCCACGCCCATCTGCATTGTGGCTGTACTCCTGAATCCACCCCGGTAAGGAGGCACTGTGCTACCGAAGTGAGTGTCACCACTAGGGGTGAGACGTGGCTACCACACCCTCAGTTGCACGTGGTGAATCAGCAGAGCAGGAGCTAATCACCACTGTTTAGTACAATACCTACTATGGCCGACTGTATTGCGTCCCACTACCGACAACTTGGTAGTGCAAGTGAAAGGGGAGATTTTCTACACTGCATCTGCCTCTGCTATGATTTCCCGGGTGGAGAGGTGAGCCTTACATCCAAGTGCCAGCAGTGTGGTACCCCCCACCTAAAGCCGAAGATGTTGCCGCCACCCCTGCCGGCCCAGAGGGAAGACATGGCGTATCAAAAGAGTTGAGCGAACTGGATCGCGGCTTCGGGAGCGGATGCTCCAAGGGACCTGTACGTCCCTGTTCTAGCATCTAAAAAGAACTTACCCGGTAAGGTCACCGCAATGGGAGGAGGCTGAGGCACTTCCGCTGGTGGCGCAGGAGCGGGACCACTGCCTGCAAGCCGCTGCCAGCAACAGTGAGGTGTCCTGGTCCTCTTCCCCTGGGGGCCGAGTCCCAAGAATCGTCGGACGACAGTGAAAGGAGGCACTCCATTGTGATGCTCCAGCCTGAGTGTCACTCAAGTGCGGTTGCCCTGGAGATGCTAACCCTCAAGAGCGAACGGGAGCGGAGTCCCGTAATGAGTCATCGAAGGCAAAAGTGTATCCCGAACGGAAGAGCGCCAAGGCCTTTACGGTTCCTCGAGAGGTGGCGTCGGACGTGCCTGCTCCCGGCTGGGAGAACCGTATATATATATATATATACAGTTGCGTGAAAAAGAAAGTACACCCTCTTTGAATTCTATGGTTTTACATATCAGGACATAATAACAATCATCTTTCCTTAATAGGTCTTAAAATTAAAATTAGGTAAAAACAACAACACGACATATTACACCGTGTCATGATTTATTTAACAAAAATAAAGCCAACATGGAGAAGCCATGTGGGAAAAAGTAAGATCCACAATGTCCCCGCTAAACAGCAAGAACTATGTCTGGTTTATATGATGGACATACTGCTGCGGCCGAGTTTATTAGAGCATTTGCCCGTTCTCGGCCGCAGCAGTAACCTGGCGCGTGCCGGAGGGTGCCGGGCGCGCGTCAAAGCAGTGGAAGAGCGCCCTCCGATCGGGGCGCTCTCCCTACCGCTGCCGGGTCCGCCGGGTCCCCCGGAACCCCCTGCCGCCGTCCCGCGATCGCGGGACACCAGGGCTCCCTCGGGGAGCCCTGGACGTGCGTGCAGGGGGCGCTGACACCCGATGACGCGTGACCGCGCATCGGTGACGCGCGGCACGCCGAGGGAGTGGGGCTAGCAAGCCGGGGCATCCCCCGGCTTGCGGAACTAGCCCTGCTAGGATAAAGTGTGTCGGTAGTGTACCCTTTAAACATGGGGTCCCACCACGACAATACCACATTTGCGTTATATATATACACATCAGATTCAGAGGATGCTCTAGAACGTTTCCCTGACCTGTCCAACCTTTCTGACCCTTCTTTGCAGATATAATATATATATTATATGTACACAGGAGGGGCTATCACATCCTAAAAGTACAGCAAGTCCCTTATATCTAATGAAAATGTGCTACTGTACTTATGGATCTGATATCTGTACAACAGAAGAAAACATAAGTCACATTCTTTTTCCATGAAAAAGGAAACAATGTTTTACTTTTGATTGAAGAAAAAAAATAGTTTTGTTAGACACTATTTTGTTAGACACTATTTAGTAATAATAATGTAATGATGACATCGTAAATTAAATAAACACTAACTAATTTACTAATTGTAAACTATATAAATCACTCAATAACCCATAAACCAACATCTTAAAACATTAATGTGAGCTGCATTCAGACCTGGGAATAATACGCGATCCGGCAGAAAATCACTGGGGCATATGGTACATATATGTGTAGTTTAATATCATGATTGACTTTGTTTCAAACATATTTCAAACATATTTCAATAAAAATACATTGCGCATGTAAAGGAATCAGAAATGAGATGCCTGCCGAAATATGCAGTCTAATCTGTATAGTTGTTATACTTTCCGATAAAGGAAATCAGTCTTACTTTTTGTGTGGAAATCCACTGGATATGTTTATCTATATGACACTATAGAGATGAATAGACTCAGCAGCTGCACGTTGATCTGCAAATAAGTTATCCCAAGATCATAAGCATATGATTTAATTTTATTATTAGCTGCATATACAGACATTATATATATATATATATATATATATATAAAATAAAAAATAAATAGATGATACCGTTCTGTGGCTAACGAAATGCTTTTATTTGTGCGAGCTTTCGAGATACACTGATCTCTTCTTCCGGCGATGTTACAATGAATAAAGAACGAAAGGGTAAACAGTGCATCCTGGAATGTGATCATATTTCGTTAGCCACAGAACGGTATCGTCTATTCATTTTTTATTTTATATATATATATATATATATATATATATATATATACGTAATATCTATCTATCTATCTATCTATCTATCTATCTATCTATCTATCTATCTATCTATCTAATCTCATGGAATATATATATATATATATATATATATATATATATATATATATATATATATATACGTAATATCTATCTATCTATCTATCTATCTATCTATCTATCTATCTATCTATCTATCTATCTATCTATCTATCTATCTATCTATCTATCTAATCTCATGGAATATATATATATATATATATATATATATATACGTAATATCTATCTATCTATCTATCTATCTATCTATCTATCTATCTATCTATCTATCTATCTATCTATCTATCTATCTATCTATCTATCTATCTATCTATCTATCTATCTATCTATCTAATCTCATGGAATATATATATATATATATATATTTACACTGTGTATAGCTGATGTGAGGTGAGAATTCTGTGTTACTTATTGGTTTAAGGGTATATTTTTCCTCTGTTATGATGATTATATGCGTGATTTATTGGCTTTAGTGGGTGTTCCTAGGGGTCTTATATTCCAGTGAACCATGTTGCACTTTTTTTTAATGAGCAATCACCCTCATACACATGGTCTCCGAGCTAGATGGTTAAATTATCTATTGCTGACGTATAATATTAATGCTTCATAATAATGGGGTGATCCTGCAGGATCATTTTTTACATTTTAATAATAATGTGCCAGCAAACTTTAGTATGGCATCTCAAATGTGCTTTTCTAAGGTTCTTTTTCCCTTGTTCCTTTTAGGGTTAATGTAATTACATGTTGTATTTGCTTTTACAGCATCACCTAGAAATGGAACATTTACCATTTGGAGCTGAATGTAATCTTTATATTTATTGTCACCTTCATTCATTTTGTGGAGATAGTCTTATTTCTTGGAAAAAAATTTGAGGCCCCGAATTGTCATTATTGGCATCACAAGGGTCTTCAGTAAAGTTTATTTATTTATTTATAAATGTTTTACCAGGAAGTAATACATTGGGAGTTACCCCTCGTTTTCAAGTATATCCTGGGCGGACATCTTTAAAACATGGTAACATGCAAAACACCAGAATTCAGACTTGAAAAAGCAATGAATAGCGGCTCTTTATAGATGTCAGTTTTAAATTATGGGGCCCTTTTTTTTTTCCATAAACTTGTATTCTAACATTTTGTTTGCCACTTAGCACATTTTCTGATATAATCTATTTGCCTTCAGTGCGCACATTTTATTTTTGATATGCCAAGCTTTTGCCCGAGTTTACAAACCATGCAATATTGACCCATTTTTTTTCTATGAAAAAAGTAGCAAATCAGTCAAAACGCAGTCACAGGATGGTCAAAATTTGACAAACATTTCACATAGCGATGCTAACATCCATCCCGATCCTGAAATATGGGTTTTGCTGGAGAGGAGAAAATCACTTGAGAATTGCGAGTGAGCTGCAACTCATTGGTGAATTAATGGAGGAAATGTGTGATTTAAAAGAAACTTTTAGCCTTTAAAGGTTCTGCAAACTGGTTTTATTTTGGTAAAAAAAAACAGATGTAGCCGAGTCCCTTGCCCTGCATCCGGTGCGGGGGAGCTGTTTAATGGTTCCACGGAGCTCCACGTGATTGGCAGGAGGGGGCGGCCATTATGTGAGTCGCACATGCGCATAACAGCAATGGCGCATGCGCAGAGTAAGGACTGCGGTGCCCATCTTAGGTGAGCTCCGCACAGCCAACTGCGGGACTACATGTCCCAAATTCCTAGAGGGAGGGACTGCCCACGTGGAATGCCCCAGCCAATGGGATGCACACAGGAAGGAGAGACTGGATATCCTTTGCATGCAGGGAGCGCACGAGTCAGTTCTGACGGAGGCACCAAGGAGACAGATAGTGTCCAGGGAGCAGTAGCTTCCTGGGCTAGACCTAGACCTTGCCCCTAGGCAACAGTTGTGCCCTGAGCCAAGTCAGAGGAGTGTTACAGGGAAGGACCTTGATAGGGACTCTTCCCATTAGTGTGATTAGTACTGCGCTGGTGACCGGATGGCCACGAGGCGCACTGCGGCCTGGGACCAGACCACAGGACCCAGAGACATTGTGTAAGACACTCTGGCTGGAGCTCGCACTGAGAGGAGGATCTGGACCCTTAGGAGAGAGGGGATTTCTGTTGGAGGCCCTGCTACGTGGTACCCGCCCCAACCCATCGCGCCAAGCAGCACCTGGAGTACCCAGGCAGGTACCCAACGTGCACCTACATCCACAGGGGGTAGCGCTACCTCACATTTGGGTGGGACTTGCTGGGACAGGACACCGGGGGTATTTGTGCCACAGCAGCCTTAGTACTTTGGGGGAAGCACCAATTGTTGGATCACTGGGTTATACTTTGGGTACAATTGGTATATGTTATATGTGTTAGTATGTGTGTATAGTAAAGCTTAGTTATATAGTTTGTGTGGTGTATTATTCTTTACTGTGTATTGGTTCCTGTGAGGGGCTATCCCACCAACGCTGGGATCCCTCATAGGTGGAGGCGCTGCACGCAAGGAGATAGAGTTCACCCCAGGCTCCCAGAGACAGAGGCTTAGGCCTCCCATGAGCAACAGGTACAGCAGCACGTGTAGTCACCTGCGTAGTTCCCTTAGGCATAGGGAAAGGGGGCTACACAAACGAAAAAGATTTTCACACATCTCCAATGTATATGTTGTTCCAAAGGATGAATGTGTTACTTGCAGGTTTCAGAGTTTTTTTTCCCGTACGTGAACTGGCCTCCACTTAATAGCATTTTGTGACAACATATTTGGACACATAACATGTATGCGGGAGAAGGAACCATCAGAACTTACATGTTGTACTGACCGGTGGAGCCTTCAGTATATTAGAATTAAATGAGGTTCAGGCTTTTGTGGCAGTCAACGGGTTAAAAGCCAGGAAAGCAAAGTAGGTGATAAAACAAAGAAAAGGAGAAAATCGGTACAGTGAGAACAAGTGAAAGAAGGAGGGGGGGGAGCAAAAAAAATAAAAATAATTCAGTGAGAGGGGGAGTATGTGATATCAGTGGAACCGCAAGCCAAAAATATTAGTCACATTTGTTAATGTTCCATTCTAACAGATTTAACATTTCAAGTGTTATATAGAAGCACAATAGAACCTTGATTTGTTTCAAGGAAAAACAGTGTGGGACATATTAAGCAAACATTCACTTGGGACACATGACACGTATGCCAACAATACTTTTATGCCGTATGAAAATTCCTGGTCATTTTCATTTTGAAGTAATGGGAACAGCCCTCCTCTAATGTTTGTGCAAAGGAAAGCCGAAACTTTCTCAGCAATTAGGTATTATGGATGAGTGTGAGATAATTTTCCCCTCGTGTTTGCTAATAAAGAATTGAAAAGGCGCATTTGATTCCAACATGTAGGAAAACATTATCTCAGTTATTAATGTGTCTTTGGTCCCAAGAGATAAATTAATCTGGCTGCACATGGTTTCCCCCTTCTGCTTAACATCACGGTTTTATAGGGCCAGACTACAGGAATGCATAACACTGTAAGCTAACATTTCTATGGGGGGAAAAAATCCGGAAGTTTAAAAAGAAACTTAAACTACATTAATTGAACAGTTTTGTAAAAGGATTTTAAATCCGTAAAAAAAAAAAAAAAAATGATGAGTAGATTCATGAGTTTTAAACTCATATGATGACATACATTTAAAAAAAGAAGAATATATTTTTTCAATCGGTATGTAACAAATCATGTTAGTCTGGGTTGGGTATTTTCCACATTTGCCATATTTATTTTTTACATTGTTGAGGAATTTAAACAGCCATTTGCCAATTACTACAAACAACTGCACTAAACTACAACCTTGTAATGTAAACACGTTGATAATGTTATCACACTTGAAGTATGCAACTTAATTCTGATAATAATAATAATTCCTCTGTGTATTTATCCATATTTTTTTATCAATTTTTTTTTCCGACTTCAAAAAATGACCACATATACTGTTGTATTTTTTTTTAGCTATATAATTTTTTATTTGTCTATAGAATAACTATAAAATACCACCTATGTATTGTTCAAACGTCTATAAAAGCTACACTAATTACTTCTTTAAAACAGATATACTTCCAGCTCTAAGAAGCAAAAGGCCATTGCTTTCAATAGAGATTTGTGCCATGATAAAGCTAGTGCTGTAGATTGATAAATACTTCCCACCCCTTCAAATAGTTAATTTATAGTCATTAATAAGATTGTGGTAGTTTATAACATAAATAAAACATAAATATATATTTTTTATAATTATTTACATATTTTTGCATTTTCCCAGTTTGCACGGTCAGATGATTGTTTTTACAGGATAACATTATTTTTGTATATTTAAGATTTAACACTCGTGTAGAAGTGACATGATCTTACATTACATCATATCAGAGAATACAGTAATATTATTATGCAGGCTAAAGGATATATCACAGGGCGTTGATATTTTTAAAACCATCGCGTAACTCTGACATGTAGACAGGTTGTTCATGGCCTTGCTTAGCGGATATCGCTTTTCCTGGTTATCCATATTGTTTTTACGTTGATGTAACCCCTAAGGTACCAGAAATCATTGTTAATCCATTTGCTAACAAAGGGGTGTACAACACATTGATTTTCTGCTCAAGGGGTTACATTATGGCATGATGGTAATGTGCTGGCAATAATTTGGGGGAAATACTAGTGTTCAAATCTAGCTAAAATGTTCATTATTATTAATAATAGTTTACAATCCTGCTAAATATATTACTAACATATCATAGAATAACATTGCAAAGCAGCTTTCTGTTGCAAAATGAAAAAGGAAATGCAAAAGTGACTGTTTGCTGTGCACTTTGGCCTTAATATACAGAGTTGATTTGTGCTTTGAATCTTTTGACTTCTATCTTTTATAGCATCAGGGTTATACAATTTTCCAGGACAAGTGCAAAGCCTGGTGTGTTCAATTGCATATTTCAGATCTTACACTGCATTTAAAGCAGCAGTCGCCATTTCTTTTATTGTACCTGTTCCAGGTGTTCCTGAGTTACCAGTAGAAAGTCACTATATCATCTCCCGATGATTTTGCAGCTTTCTATTGGCTGCCAGAGCAAGGCTGACTCCATAGTGTTTCCACGATAGCAACGTTTTTGCTGAAGTTTGGGAACCAATTGAAATCCCCTCCCCCGAACAATTTGCTAAACTTTGTGAAAATAGAAAAGTGCCCCTAAAAAAACTTTGCCAAGCCTTAGAAGTCAATGTGCAAGGTCGCTGGCCCTTTATATACTGTTATTTTTTCTATATTCTGGCAAAATGTGTCATAATTCTGATGAAATTCTGCCAAAAGTCACAAAATTGGCAAACTTTTCCATTATTCAGGTGAAAATATTGTATTTACAGTAAGTGTTTTTTGGGTAGAATTTCCAAACGATTTGAACGTTCGCAAAAAAAAAGTGTATGAAAATGCTAAATTCACACATCTCCGGTATCTAAGAACCAGCAGCCCTGGAGGTCAGGGCACCACAGATCGACTGAGATGGACCCACCTGCTTTAGGTCATTAAAAAAATTCCCCCACCTCCACCCCAAAAACCGAGGAGACTGATACTGTAACATTTACCGTGCTTCATAAAATTGGTCACTGTTTATTTGCCATAAGAGAAAAATTGATTTCAGCTCTGTAAATGGTCTTTAACTCTTTGTGGAATATTAGCCAATAGGTGTATATCTAAAACACTACAATCCCCCCAAAAATGGCATCCCAGTAAAGCTAAACAAAGCTCTTGCCAACGGTTTTAAAATGTTATAATTATATTTCTGAGCAATCTGTCATGTAGAATTTTTGACATCTTGAAACTTCTGTTTCCAATTTAGATGACTACTCATTTCTCTTACATGCCTTTATTAGTGTGATGAACTATGCTGTACAGTTGCTTGTTCCCGCTTGAAGAGTTTTTGTTTTCAGTTCATCGAATAGTGTGTGAACATTTTTACTTTATAGGGGCCATGTATTAAGCATCCAAAAGGTGTAACTCTTTTTTTTTTTGCGTCTGCACAAATGTACAGTAGGAAACCTGTTTAAAAAAAAAATCTTACATTTGAAGGTTGGATGCCCATTGTTAGTTTTAAAGTTTTACATCAACTTTGGCTTAACGTAACAAACAGACACGTTATTAGATGTGTTTCCTTTATTCCATTGATTCTGCATCAAATCCTACCCCTGCCCCAGGCTTTGCCATATTAGCGGATTAATGCAGCAGTAAAAAAAAGCTCTAGGGAATCCATGCAAAGAGAAAAAGGAAAGAAAATGCACACCTAATGGTGCAATAAAATGGAATCCATGTTAGTATCCATGTTAGTATCCATGCAAGTATCCATGCAAGTATCCATGCTAGTATCCATGTTAGTATCCATGTTAGTATCCATATTAGTATCCATGTTAGTATCCATGTTAGTATCCATGTTAGTATCCATGTTAGTATCCATGCAAGTATCCATGTTAGTATCCATGTTAGTATCCATGTTAGTATCCATGCAAGTATCCATGTTAGTATCCATGTTAGTATCCATGTTAGTATCATATCCATGTTAGTATCCATGTTAGTATCCATGCAAGTATCCATGTTAGTATCCATGTTAGTATCATATTCATGCTAGTATCCATGCTAGTATCCACGTTAGTATCCATGCTAGTATCCACTTTAGTATCCATGTTAGTATCCACGTTAGTATCCACGCTAGTATCCATGCTAGTATCCATGCTAGTATCCATGCAAGTATCCATGTAAGTAATACTGTGGAGAAAGTGGATAGGTTTCTTAAAGTGACATGCCCACTGCAAGCTAATTTTCATGTGACTACACAGAATTCATGTCTGCAACTTAAAGAAGCCAAAATATGCCCCCGTCCCCCCACCGTAGGTGGGAAGCAGGGGGTCTTCGGAGCTGAACAGTGTTAATTTCTGCTCCAGGAACCCATGATACTTGAGATACTTCAGTAGGGTGTGCAGATAGAAGCGCCGCAGGTCTAAACGTCCCGGTCACGCGGGTCAATATGAAGCCGCAAGGGATGACGTCATGGCTTCCTATTGGCCCGCGTGCTGTGGGACATTTAAACCGCCATTATGATAGCCTCAACGAACCCAGTCAGAGCTGCTTCCGGCACCCCCTAAGGAGGTAAGTATCTCGGGAAGCTGGGGGTCCCCGGAGCTGAGACCCCCTGCTTCAAATCTATTAGAAAAAAACCACAAACCGAAACAAAAAAAAAATCAAATCAAAGCAGGTCATACAATAACCCTTCACTGTTGAATCTAAGCACCTGACCTACTGAATGGGTTTCCTTCTCAGTTTTATTTAAATTACGTTGCCATCATAGCTCAATGCGTTTAAAAAATGTATATATTTGGTTCAATACATTCACAACACATTATTTTAGGTCCCCTAATCATTGCTACTTTGATTAGGTCAGTTTAAAATAAGTGTATTGATATTTTACTTAATCAAATGAGCATAATAATATTTTTGTTATCCATAATGTGCTTAAAATGTTAGCAAACTTGATTTGAACAGGACAGCATATATATTTTCTCTGACTTTTATGATTATTGGTGACAAACATAGAAAGTGATGCATTGATTTTAAAGATTTTCAATGAACAATGTGAAGCATAACTTAGCCTTAGCTTACAAATGAAATTAAAAAGACATCTTATACATTGGAAACATTTGCTTGGCATAACCATTTCAAATCAATTCAATTAGTTTAATGCATATACTGTACTTGAAATATTATGGAGTTAGGGCAAAATCACTTACACCCTGAAATTGAATGGCAGTTGGAGTAAACAGATGTATATTATATTTGCTTTCGTTCTTTTCTTGCAGAAATCTCCTTAAATTATCTCTTGGTTGGCTGCAAAAGCAGCTTTTACAAAGCTTGCATAAAGCCTGCAACCCGATAAATAATTACTATTATATATCCAGTTGCTGGATCTCTGGTGATCACAGATCAGCCATTCCATCAAACTGGCTTTCACTATACAACCTAGCATCCCCCTGACTGTCACCATTGTTCTGTTACATTGCTTGTCTACTTTTAAGTTGGTGGCTTGGGGGTGGGGGAAGAGGATTGAAAGTCAGTGGTAGTTTAGGTAGGAAACAATCTTCACTTCTAAAACTGTCCCCCAGAAGTCCCCCCCCCCTGTGGATTCCCACCTCTTCTGATGTTCAACTAGGCTCCATCGGGTCAACTGACCATCAGAGCCTCCATCCTATACTGCTCCACATGCAGGTTGGCTCCCTCCCATTAGTCTTCATTACCCGAAAACCTCTAGCCATTCTCCAAAGCCCAATAACAACAGACTATGAGTTTAGAGGTAAAAGGCCACCGCTTTATTAACAAGTAACATAATCCTTGCCAGCCAATAAAATTACTGACACTAATGTCAAGTGAGCATGTATGTATATCTTTATATATAAAGCACCATCTATGTAAATAGCGCTTCACAGCAGTAATACAGGTGACATAATGGGAACACATAATGGGAATAAACGGTTGTGACATAAAAGTTACATTAGAAAAGGAGCCCCTGCCCCGAAGAGCTTACAATCTAAGTGGTAAGAAGGAAGAACGTACAGAGACAGTAGGAGGGTGTTCTGGTAAGGGCGTCTGCAAGGAGCCACGGTCGCTGTATGAAGTGTATAGTATCTGCCATGGAGCTACAGTATCCATATGCTTTGTTAAAGAAGTGTGTTTTAAGATGGGTCTTAAAGGTGGATAGAGAGGGTGCTAGTCGGATATTGAGGGAAGGACATTAGATGGGTGAGGGCAGTCAGTGAGAGAGGTTTTAGGTGGGAGAGGCAGGGTCAGGGCAAGGGTATTCGGCACCCTGGGTGAACCTCCAGCCCCATTCTCTCTCATCGCCCTCCTCCTCTATAACCTCCCACTCTATAACCCCCTTCAAACTCCTCTCTCATCCACCTCTCCTCAACCATCCCCCTCCTCCTCTCTCACCCCCTCCTCGTCCTCTCAACCCCCTCCTTCTCCTCGCTCAACCGCTCCTCCTCCACTTCCTCTCTCACCCCCTCCTCCACCTCTTACCCACCTGGTTTCGGTAGAGCAGGAGGGCAGCAGAGGAGGAAGATGGCAGAGGGCAGTCCTCAATCCTCTTCTTGCACTACCATCCAATATCCTCCTCCTCCTCTGCTGTCCTCCTCCTCTCCCGCCATCAGCCACCATCCTCTTCCATCCTCTGATGCTGCCCACTCTCCTATTCCCCTTCCACTGCCACCGCTGCTGATCCCCAAAATGTGCCGCCCGAGGCGACCTCCTAAGTCACCTAGTAGTAGCACCAGTCCTTGGAAGAGGGCTTTAAATAAAAAAGGGTTAGACAGAAGACACCCTGAGCAGAACACAAGAGTCTGGAAGGTGTATAGTGAGAAATTAGGACTGAGAGGTAAGGAGGGGAAGAACAGTGTATAGGCTTAAAAGTGAGGAGGATAATTTTGTGTGTACTCCGGGATTTGATAGGAAGCCAGAAGAGGAATTTCAGTAGCAGGGATGTCGAGACAGATTTAGGAGAGAGTAAAGTGATTCTAGCAGCAGTGTTTTGGATAGATTGAAGGGGAGACAGGTGAGAGGTATGAAAGCTGGACAGTAGAAGGTTACAATAGTGAAGACGGGAGAGAATGAGAGCCCGCATTAGAGTTTTAGCAGTAGAGCAACACATGAAAGGGCATATCTTGGCAATTTTATGGAGGAGATAATGGCAATGTCAAGGGGAGAGCTACTGCAGGAGTAGATCCCAGTAGCAAGAACAGCGAAGTGAGTAATGAAGGTGTAAACGGGCGAAGTGGTGTCATCAAGGTCACTAGCAGAGGTCAAAGGCAGGCAGTAAATTGCTGTCAGCTGGGTCATAAGTAGGGTTCAGGGCAGGCAGTGAACAGCAAAAGGACAGCAATAGATAGGAACCATAACAGGTGCAATGGGAACCAGTATAAACAGATCCAGAGTAACAGGAAGGGGAAGTTTATATAGGTAAGGAATTAGGTAGAGGAGACATGCTGAGAGGATCCTCAATCAGGGCAGGAGGGACCAGAGTGAGGATCCAAACTCAGTACAGGACCACAGCATTCCCGGTGGAGAAACAGGAGAACTGCAGACAGAGCGAGAGCTACTGTACCAGATGCAGTATGTCAGGGATGTCCCTGACAGACAGGTTTTTGCTACATTGTGAATGTGAGAGGAGAATGTGAGGGAGGGGTTAAATGTAAAACCTAGACAGCGTTTGTGATATAAGGTGTATGAGAGTGCTGTCAACAGTAATGTACAATCGGGCAGTAGGGCCAGGCTTGGAAGGAAGTATGAGGAGCTTCAACTTTGACGTGTTAAGTGTGAGTCAGCAGAGGGCCATCCAGGATGATATAGCGAAGATACATTTAGAGACTTTGGTCTGTACAGCAGGTGTAAGGTCAGGGGTTGAAAATTAATTTGTGTGTCATCAGCATAGAGGTGGTATTTGAACCCAGAGATGTGATAAGGTCACCTAGAGAGAGTCTGTAAAGAGGAAAGAGAAGAGGTCCCAGGACAGACCCTTGCAGGACACCCACAGAGAGATTTTCAGAGGAGGAGGTGTTAGCAAATGAGACATTGAAAGTACGATGGGAGAGGTAAGAGGAAATCCAGAGTATGGAGAATGGGAGAAGAGGGTGGTCCGTATTATCAAAGGCTGCAGAGAGGTTGAGCAATATGAGCAGAGTGTAATGACTTTTGTCTTTGGCAGCATGGAGGCCATTAGTTATTTTAGTGAGGGCTTTTTCAGTGGAGTGAGCAGTGCGGAAGCCAGATTGTAAAGAATCTAGGAGAGAATAGGTGGTGAAAAATGGAAAAAGCGAGAGTTTAGAGGCAAAAGGCAGGAGAGAGACAGGATGATAGTAAGAGAGACAAGTGCACCATCACTCACCGAAAGTTAGAGCAGAACCCCAGCTGCAAAGCTAAGGCTTTACTACTCCTTTTAGTTCCAGAAAAATATCAGCGCAAGCTCAAAATAATGGAAAGATGAACATAGTGAAGTATGTCCAAATTTTAAAAGCTTTCAGTATTGATTCCCTTTGCAGCCCCTTAAAAAGGCCAACCAACTTGTCTGTCAAATAAATTGGAATCCAGCTGGCAAAGAACCCCGCCGCTGTGACAATGTATATACATTTCAGACATAATATAAATATAACAATTATTTACATATCAAAGTTTTTTTTTCCACTTCACTTAACCACCATTATAAAAAAGGGGGAGGAAGGGAACTTGCTTCTTCCAAATGTAGTTTAAAATGGTTGCGCCTAAATGCACCTCAGAGTCCAACAGTCAAACTAACTCGAGCCCTAAATATATAACAACCAATCAGAAAATCAAGCCAACAAACCATAATTTGATTAACTATTTCCTTTACCCTGGTAGCATCACCTCAGTTATAGGTCTTATTCCTAATAGGTTCACGAGATCCTTTTGATCAGCAGTTAACCCTTGGTAGACCTGATTAGATCAGTGGAGGAGGTAAAAACCCACACGTGGAATGCCTAGGGATACTGAAAAGGTTAATTAGAGAAATGCCCTTAGAAAAAGCACTCTTGTTGCATATGTTTGAAACAAGCTGGAAGTGGTAACAACAATTTGCTTCATCTTGTACTTGAGCTCAGCAGGCGGTGAAATGGACGTTTAAAGGAGACGCTATGAAATGGAAGTTTAAAGGAGACTCATATTTTGCCCAACCAAATTCACTCATCTCTACTAAAAACCCTTTGCATCTTCTACTGCTTCTGTGGTGCAGCCTAGGAGTTATACAGAGGCACAGATTGTGGATGGGTCTGCAATCTACAACCCTCTCAGAGTGCAGACTGACCTCCTCCTATGAGGTCTCTAAAGCAACCGCGGACTCTCAGTTGGTACCTGTGTGGACGAAGAGGACATAAAAGTCCAACAATTTCTGCTCTTAACACAGAGGTGGATACAGATGGGACACTAGAAAAGTGGAGCAGTGCAAAAATCATTTTTATCAATATACACTGTCTCAAATTTGGTGACAGAAGCAAAATTAAAATGTTTTAAAAATGTATAAATAAACAATATCCAATGTAACCTTTTGGGGGCAAATGCAGCTCTTTGGAATGCACTTTCCCAAACCCCTCAAACAAATAGCAGAAAATCGTCAGAGTGAAAATTACCCTGGATACATTATGAATAAAACAGAGATCTGTATGACAATATAAGGTGAATTGATAGGCTATTTTATTCCACTTACGTGTTGTGAGAATCTTTCAAGCATTTTAGCACACTCAATCCCCTAACGAAGCTCGCTGGGTGAAACGCGTAGGGCAATTGGATGTACAGAGGACACTAACCAGCTGGAGTCAAAGGAGAACTGCCATGGCCCCATAAATGACACACTGATCTGGAAGTGACATCATGAGAGCCGGTGAGGGAGGTTCAGCTTCGGAACATGCTGAAAGTGTAGTAGCAGTGTCCCACCTATGACCAAGATTGGTGGTTGTTCTGTTTCAGGCTTACTGTGGCTTAATACTGTAATTTGAGACAGGCAGATAACTTGATTCCTTCTTTCATACAAAATGGAGTCTTCTTTGAATTTCTGATGTTTTACTGTGTGGGAACATGAACAGGAATGAAGGGCAAATGTATGGGATTGTATAAAAATAAGGAATAGGTAAGAGACAATACTATCACAGGTAGCAGTAGGGAGAAACAGGCAGAGGCAGTAGACTCTAAAAGGAAGTAACTGTAGGTAGAGGAGAAAACTGGCCTGGACTGCAAAAAGTGACAGGGAAAAAGGAGAGCAGCAAACACGAGGGATGGAAAAAGGGTGGTTGCATAGCCAACAGGCTGATTGGCAGCTCTACTACAAAGAAGCATAGCAACAGGGGCAGAACTGGAGTAAAAGATACTGTGCAACAGCAAAGGCAAAGAAAGCAAGGGGAAATACAAAACTGTAGACAGAACACTACCTGTCTGGAATCAATAGTTACCACTTTAAAAACCATATGTGGAACATATCATAATATAAACATGCAGTAGAGCATCAATTATAAAGTCCGTAGTCCATATTAAATCCATGGAACCAGCCGGTACCGCTGGGTATCCACAGTCCTTTTGGCATGACATGTACAAAGGCAGTTGCACCAGTGAAGGATGGCTTGGGGCTCCTTAATGTCTCTTCAGAGCAATAGAAGGGTGTGGGACCTACAAATAGCAGTAGAGTCACCTAGGTGATGGTATCCCAAGTCTTTAAAGTCCCAGCCCTTCCTTGGGCAAGGGGGTCAAATTATTTTCATTTTCTAGATTCCAAATGAGACACTAGAAGAATGGTCTCTGCAATGAGCCTGCTAAAGTTTTAGGTGTTGACAATTGTTAAGTGTTCAGCCATAAACGTTTTTCGAAATGTAATTGGAAAATCGTGTTAAACTGGCCTAAGGATTATGGAGTCTGATTTGTTCCATCCTCTGGCTAACATATACTGTACATAGAATGTTGTTGTTTGGTTGCAAATGTAGCCCAGCACCACTTTGCTATCTGTATAAAAGTTGATGACGTGTGATTGACTGCCCATTTAATTTACTATGAGCACTGCTACCTCTGCTGCTAAAACCGCTCCACACAGCTCGAGTCTTGGTATAGTGTGGTCAGGTTGTGGTGCCAACTTGGCTTTACCAAGGATGAATCTAATATGGTGTTCTCCACTTGCACCTGTGACCTTTATGTAAGCCACTGCTACTATGGCTTTTGCAGAAGCATCTGAGAAAGTACAAATGTCGTTGTTTCGTGCAGTGTTGAGGGATATGGGTGAATAGGTACGTGGGATCTGCAGTTGCTCAATGGCCTTCGAGGAATCTTTTAACACCTCCCACTCTCAATGCTTTCCTGGAAGTAATGGAGTATCCCAATCCTGTAATTCCGCAGACAGCTCTCTAAGAAGAGACTTCCGTTGTATGGTCACTGGGGCTACGAATCAGAGGTGGTCATAGAGACTGTTGACCATAGACTGGACTCCATGTGGAATGACTGGAATGTGAATGAGGCCACCTTAAGATCCCATCTCAATCCGAGACTCATTTGTATACTGTAGGTGGTGTATTGACCCAAAATCTATATCTTTCAGATCATTAGCATGATCGTTTGGATCAAACGCCTCAGGTTGGCATTTGATAGCATCTTTTGTGTTCTTTTGAGTAAGTCAATAGCTTCCTCTTCTGTAGGGACTGATTTGAGCCCATCATCTAGGTAGAAATCTCTTTCAACAAACTTCTTAGCATCTATTCTGTATTCTTTTTCCCTCCTTGGACTGTCCTCAGTTCGTAGGCAGCCACTGCAAGGGATGGACTATTACCGACTATTACCGAAGACATGCACTTTTATCAACTTGTCATCAACATTATAGTTAGGGTACCATAGGCACCTTAAGTAGTTTTTTCTTCATGAAGTCCACAAAGTGATGCTTTGTCTCTGGCTTCATTTCCAAGTTGCGACGTAGCAATGCAAGTCTAGAGAGGGCCTGTTCTCTGTTGTTTGTGAAAAGTCCGTCAGATCTGTGCACTTTGTTAATGCATACTTTTCTCACTATTACCCATCCCAGTTAAAGTCTTTTGACATATGGGGCATTATGGGATCTATTGTACTGTTCATGGACTTTGTATACCCTCAAGATATCCCTTCCAAACAGTAGCAAGATCTGGACGTTTTGTTCTAATAGAGGGATACTATCAGCTATTCCCTTGAGGTGAGGGTGATGACGTGCCACATCTGGCATGGGAATTTCGCTCCTGTTTTCTGCCATATGATTACACTCTATAAGCGTAGGGAGTGTTATATTTTTTCTACCATCTAAAGAACACAAGATGTAGCCGTTTGCTCTCCTCCCTGTTTCCATCAGTCCTGCGCATGTTCTGAGCATGTAGGGAGAAGCATTGTCTTGTATATTGTATAAGCCACAGAACTCTGACATGACAAATGACCGGTTGCTTTGATCATCGATGATGGCGTACATTGTTGTAGCCCTTTCAAGTTGTCCCTCGGGGTGTACTGCGACAAGACATTTTTTGGAGCAGGATCTCCCCTCATATCCTTCTCCACAACCTCAGTACACTTGAATGTGACTGATGGTGCTGATATTTTCTCTTCTTCCTCCTCCCCACCATGCTTTGCCACAGGGTTAGGGGCCTTGAGTCGGTTAGGTTTAAATGTCTCTTGATGTAAAGCTGATACATGCTTGGCACTGTCACACTTTGTGCATTTGATAGCTTCTTTACAGTCTGTGAAGAGGTGACTTTTAGAACCACAGCATTTGAAGCAAACTCCACGTTCTTTGAGTAGGCTCCTGCATTCCTCTATGGGCTTCATTCTAAAACCGATACACTTTTTAAGTGGGTGTGGTTTCTTATGTATGGGACACTCCCATTTGGGTCTTGTTTTCTTGCTTGCATCAATAGAATGGTTAGGACGCGTATATATTGTACAGTAGGAGACATTTGTACTGTGGACTGAAATAATTGTTCTAGTGTAACAGTATCTTGTGACTGGTCTTTCGTTCTTTGAATAGCTTGTACGGTTGGTGTACCTAGGGAGAAGCTAGGATCATTTCTCGCTCTTGCTGAGCCATGAATGAACTCTAAAAATAACAAAAAAGGAGGAAAGGTGACTTACTTCTCCTTTTTGTAATTTGAACCTTGTGAGATCCATCTTTCTTGAAGGTTATGTGGCAGTTTCTCCAAGATAGGTCTTGCTCAACGAGCGGTGTCTAGAAAGTTGAGACCTGTAGAAATGGATCAGCCTTTCAGACTATTTGTAGTAGCAGATCTCAAAGCTCTCGTAACCTTAGCATTAGATTTTGGGAAAGTTGTCAACTCTCTTGAAGATCATGTCTTCAATTACCTCTGGGCTGCCATAGCACTCACAGTCTTTGTCATACTGAGTTACGTAAGACCTTCTTGAAAGCTGTTCACGTGTACCGACCTGAGTCACTTCACATACTCTGAAGACTCTTTCACCAACCACTTGGCTAGCAGTTCAAGTTCTTCACTTGCAGTGATATCCAGGCTTCTGATTACATTCCTGAACGTAGACCTCTGCGCTCTGTATTTCTCAGGATGGTCGTCAAACTTGGTAAGTCATTGTTTCACCAGTTCCCGCCAGACCAGGTACGTGGCTAAGTCTGTAAAGAGTGACTTATTACATAGTCTTTGGTGCGCTGCACTGGATCATCTATAGCGATTTGATTGGTGGTCCATGCCATCTTGTCTTGTGGGTGCTTCAAAGATCTCGGCTTGGACTTCTGCAGCGGCTGCTTCCTTTTCTTCACCTAATGCCTCTGAATACGCTTCCAAATTGGCCTTCCTAGGTGCAGAAGTAGCGGTGGTGGCAGCAGCATCCCTTTGCTCCTTCTCTTTGATACAGGCTCTCTCCAATTTCAAGGCTACCTCTTTTTGATTATAACATACGTGACAATCATATAAATAATATAAATAACACATAAAAGGGAAAGTGCTTCAGACAAAAAAGTAACATTTAGGAAAATGAGTCCCTGCTCCAAAGAGCTTACAATCTAATTTGTTGGTAGGAAGAATGTACAGAGACAGTAGGAGGGTTTTCTGGTAAGTTTCTGTGCAAGGGGCCAAGGTTAATGTATGAGGTGTTAATTATCAGCCATGGAGCTACTCATATGCTTCCTTAAGCAGGTGTGTTTTAAGGTGGGTCTTACAGGTGAATAGAGAGGGTGCTAGTCGGATATTGAGGGGAAGGGCATTCCAGAAGGGTGGGGCAGTCAGTGAGAATGGTTTAAGGTGGGAGAGGGTTTTAGAAACAAAAGGGGTAGAGAGTAGACATCCTTGAGCAGAACGAAAGAGTTGGGATGGTGTATAGCGAGAAATTAGGGCTGAGATGTAAGGAGGAGCAGAAGAGTGTAAAGCTTTAAAAGTGAGGAGAATTGAGTGTGTGAAACAGGATTTGATAGGAAGCCAGGAGAGGGATTTCTGCAGGAGAGATGTTGAGACAGATTTCAGAAAGAGTAGAGTGATTCTGGCAGCAGCATTTAGGATAGATTGTAAGGGAAACACGCGAGAGGCAGGAAGGCCAGGCAGCAGGAGGTTACAGTAGTCGAGACGGGAGAGAATGATGATGGTCTGTGTCAGAGTTTTTGCAGTCGAGCAACAGAGGATAGGACGTATCTTTGTCCTGGAACTAGATTCAATATTCTCTGTCTCCCTTTACAGTTTATGGGATTCATTTCTCCCTAGTTTAGCGGCCTGTTATTTTCCCTGTCCCAGCAGCTAGCTGCATGTGAAAAGACAACATTATTGTTACATGTTGTTTACACAGCCTGTGTTGGTTGCCTGCATCTCCTATTCTCATAGCTGAGAGTGGGCCATTCCTACCCCCCTGTCCTTGCTGACAGTTAGTATAGTCTCACTTCCCTTCTAGTGTGACCCTTGCTCCTCACTTCCTTTTCACCCTGGACTCTGAGTGAGTACCTGCCTGCTATTTACCCCAGCGAGGCCTTTCTGTTTTACACTGCCTTTTCCTTGATACACTGCACTTCAGACAGAGAAGCACTCTCTACCCACCCTACATCTGCAAGTACCCTTTCTTCCTGTGATTTTCCCTCAATAAAATTAAGAAAGACAAAAGGACTTGTTGTGCTTGGAAGAGGGAAGGCATGAGTTAAGCTTACTGGAATCATTCATACATCATTCGTGACCTGGTTCCAGGAAAGTAAAACAGAAACCGTGTGTTGGGGAATCACACAGGAGCTGCTACTCAAAGACTTTATGCTAATACAGAATAGTCTCTGCACCCCAGGACAAGCAAGCAGCTTTACACTGCCAGACAGGGCAGCAGACTTTATATAGCAAACGGCACACAGCCTGCAGCCTTACAAACAAGCAACAGATTTACACTGCTCACAGAGCCTGCAACTTCACACAAGGCAGCAGCGCTGCAGTAAGACAGTGCATCTTACACAGAACTTTGATCGCCTTTTTCTGTCTGAGTTCACCTTCTGCACAGCTCCATAGCGAGGAGCTACCATCTCACCTACCCCTGCGCACGTCCCCACGGCTAGCGCCACCAAGGGCCACGCCACCGGACACCCGCCAGGACACGGGTCAGAGCCACCGGACACCTGTGAGTACAGCTACCCCTACACTGAACGCTGCAGGACACCGCTCGGCATCATCTGAGACAGTCGCCCATCGCTGAAGCAGGTAACAGACCACATGCCACACGCACTGGCTAAAGGCCTACACACACCTACAGCATGGCAGAACTCAGATCCTCACCAGACATCACGCAGTAGAGTGGCCACTCAGACACAGAGACCGCTGCGCAACTGCAAAGGGCGCAGGCAGACACAAGGCCTAAATGGACAGTCACACTGACACAAAAGGCCCGCAAAAAGTACGAAACTGACATTGAAGCGCACCGCGCTAAATTAGAGTTGGCCTGGGAAACAACTACACTTTGGATACGCAATGTCGCCGGCGCTGGCAATTATGTACAACTGCTCGAGCAGGCAATAACTCAATTAAAGATAGATCACGCACGCTTCCAAGAGCTGTCAGAGGCATACGTCACTTACTTGACCAGGGCAAACACCGGCGAAAGCCTGCAAGAAAGGGACTTACAGCATAATATTGACTTGACACGTGACAGCCGCATTCGAACCTCTATCACTGAAGCCGAGAATAATAGAAAAGACCTTTTGCTGGAAACTGCATCACAGCGCTCCAGCACATCCAGGCATTCATCAAGGTCAGCAAAATCAGCGCAATCCAATGCGTCCAGCGCAAGCGCTACCAAGGCGCGAGCCACCGCAGAGGCCGCACGTGCCAGGGCCGAATATGGTCGGAGAGACGCGGCCGTAAAGGCAGAAAGAGCGCGCATAGAAGAGGAGGAGCAGACAGCCGCCACTAGTGCCGCCGCCGCTACCGCCGCAGCCACTACGCGTAGGAAAGCCGAATTCGATGCGGAACTAGAGGCACTTAATCAAGAGAAGGAAGCCACCGCCGCCATAGCCCAAGCTGAAGTCCTAGAAGCAGCTGCGCGACAGGACGGCGGGGAGCAACCATACAGACAGATAGCCTCAGAGGATCCAGTCCAACGCACCGAAGACTACGTAAGGAGCCTCTTCAGCATAAACACCAGTACACCATCTCAACACGGCAGGAGCGACTTCACAGACACCGAAGAGTATTTTAAGGGTACACACTACCTGGGACCGCCACAGTCGCAACAGTGATCCACACGCCAGTGCGCACACGGATGCACTACAACAGGCTCGCAATCCAGGTACACCCACATGGGAGAACACAGCCCCTCACACTGACCAGCAGTCATCACGCGTCCACGCCAAGGAAGAGGCGACCGCACGGACACTCCCAGCGACTACCTCAGAACGTGACCAACACGCCGATGCCTCAGGCCTGACAGACATGGCCAAGTACATGATCTGGCGTGACCTGGTACAAACAGGACTTACCAACTTTGACGACCGTCCCGAGAATTACCGTATGTGGAAGTTCGCGTTCAAGGACGCAATCAAGAGCCTGGATGTTTCAGCTAGGGAAGAACTCAGGCTGCTAGCCAAATAGCTGGGAAAGGAATCCATGGAACACGCGAAGAGACTCGGGGCGGCAAATGCGAGCCACCCCCAAGTAGGTCTTGAACTAGTATGGGAAAGGCTAGAAGAGTGCTATGGTAGCCCCGAAGCAATCGAAGATGCGCTCTTCAAAAGAGCCGACAGCTTTCCCAAGATCACAGCTAAAGACTACTCGAAGTTACTAGAACTCGGGGACCTGCTACAGGAGCTGCAGTCTGCGAGAACAGACCATTCCTTGACAGGTCTCAACGTCCTAGACTCAGCTCGCGGAGTGAGACCCATCTTGGAGAAGCTACCTTAAAACCTCCAAGAAAGATGGATTTCACAAGGCTCCAAATACAAAAGGGAGAAGCAAGTCGCCTTCCCCCCATTCTCATTCTTTTTGAGCTTCATCCGCAAAGCGGCAAGGACAAGGAACGATCCCAGCTTCATCTTGGGTGCACAAACCACACATAGTGCAAGCAGCCTGAGGAATGAGAGACCAGTGGCGAGATACGGTAACACTCAAACACCCATCTCGGTCCACAGGACGGACGTGTCTCCCACGACCCAAACTTCTCCCGATCAGTCGGTCGCCGGAGATGAGAAACCAAGGGACCCAAACAGGGAATGTCCCATACACAAGAAGCCACACCCACTTAACAGGTGCTTTGGGTTCAGGATGCAGTCCCTAGAGGAACGCAAGAAGTTACTCGGAGAATTCAGAGTTTGCTTCAGGTGCTGCAGTTCCACGACTCACCTAGCCAGAGACTGTAAAGAAGACATCAAATGTGTAGTGTGCAAGAGTGACAAGCAAATAACATCACTACATCCAGAGGCGCTGACACTCCACCAACTCAACAACCCATCCTCCGTAGTGGAGCATGGCGGGGAGGAAGGAGAAGGAGAGCCAACATCTGTCACGTCTCAGTGCACCAAGGTTTGCGGAAAAGGACGTGACAAAATGTCCTGCTCCAAAATATGCCTTGTCGCAGTGCACCCCCAGGGACAACCTGAGAAGGCTATTCGGATGTATGCAATCCTCGACGATCAAAGTAACAGATCATTGGCGAAGACGGAATTCTTCAACTTATTCAACTCACAAGGCAATGCCTTACCCTACACCCTCAGAACATGTGCAGGGTAAACTGAGACAACAGGGAGAAGAGCAAGCGGTTACGTCATACGTTCAGTGGATAACAGAGTGAAGATAGCTCTCCCCACACTCATCGAGTGCAACCACATGGCCGCAAACAGGAATGAGATTCGCACACCAGACGTGGCATGCCATCACCCACACCTCAGAGGAATAGCCAACTACATCCCGCCGGTAGAACAAGGCGCCAAGATCTTGCTGCTGCTCGGTAGGGACATCTTGAGGTTACATTAAGTCCGTAAACAGCGTAACGGATACCACAACGCACCATACGCCCAAAGACTTGACCTAGGATGGGTGGTAGTGGGCAATGTGAGCACTGTCGAAGGGCACGGACAAGACTATGTTGACGCCCGCAGAACGGTGATAACAGAATGTGGACACACATCCCTCTCTGAACCAAGTCTTGGCCATCTCCAAGTGTCAGGAGGGCCAAGTGAAGAGAAGAGACAAGGTCATACCCCTGAGATCAACAAAAACATCCTCACTTCAGGGGGATGTGACAATGGCCTAGGATGCTTAGTGGTTCAGACAACCAAGGATGATGAGTCGACTCCACCGAAGGAAGAAAGTAACCTCCTGAAGGTGACCGACAAAGGGATCGTCCAAAAGACAATAAACAATCGGACGGTCCTCCCGCGAGCAATGGCACGGCTAAGACTTACAGTTGTTCCTCTCCGCAGAATACCAAGTGGCAAAGCAGCCAGCTGCCACGGCTGGCATAGCCGCAAAAGATTATGCCCTGCAGGTGAAGCCACAGTGGCAAAAAGACTATCCTCTCACACGTCAAAAAAGGGACAGTCGCAGAGACAATTCACAAAGGGATTTACAAGGACAAAAGAGACTGTTCTTCATCATGTCCAGGGAGAAAACAACCTCCTGACGGCAGTTAACAAAGAGACACAAAGTAGTATCGTCAAAATACGTGGAGACGTTCTCGTGCAAGAGAAATGTTCCAATGACCTAGGGTGTACAGCGTTGCAGACAACAAGGGACGGTAACAAACAAGTACCATCGATGGAAGATGGAGAATTCCAGAAGTTGATGGATAAGGAGCTCTTCAAGGACAGATCGGGCAGTTGGGTGACCCCGCTACCATCCCATTCACCAAGAAGACGCCTCCTAAACAACAAAGAAAATGCCATCTCTAGGCTCACTTCGCTCCGCTGCGACCTACAAAGGACCAAACATAACTTTGTGCCTTCATCCAGAAGACATTCCTTAGCGGCCATGCAAAGCCAACACCTCCACTGAAGGAAGGTGAAGAATGCTGGTACCTCCAATCATCTGGGGTCTACCACCCTCAGGAACCCGATCAAATCCGGGTAGTGTTCAGCTCCAGCGCTCAGCACCAGGGAGTCTCCCTGAACGACGCCCTCTTCACTGGACCAGACCTGACAACCAGTCTTCCAGGAGTGTTTATCCGCTTCCGCAATGAGCCAAAGGCCTTCTCCTGTCAAACGCCAGGTGATAGAGTGACAGGCTACCACGACTGGCATACCTACAAGGGGATGCACTCTGTAGGTGTAACTACAGAGACAAAAGGACTGTTTTTCCATAAGTTTGAAAAGAAACAGGACCAGAGACTTTTGCAAAAGACATTGTGGTGCACCCAGCTAACCTGGACCGGTGCATCCGCTTGGCATCCTTTGCCGAAGAACCTTTGCCAAAGGACTTTAAGTTGGTGGTACCGGCCGGAATCCCATCGTTATGTTTACATGAACTTTGCATTGTTATGTTGTTGTATTGCACATATGTTCCACATATTCCAGGAATATAGTGGTATCTCCAGATACCACACGGGGAGTGTCCTGGAACAAGATTCCATATTCTCTGTCTCCCTTTACAGCTTATGGGATTCATTTCTCCCTAGTTTAGCTGCATGTTATTTTCCCTGTCCCAGCAGCTAGCTGCATGTGAAAAGGCAACATTATTGTTACATGTTGTTTACACAGCCTGTGTTGGTTGCCTGCATCTCCTATTCTCCTTGCTGAGAGTGGGCTATTCCTACCCCCCTGTTCTTGCTGACAGTTAGTATAGTCTGACTTCCCTTCTAGTGTGACCCTTGCTCCTCACTTCCTTTTCACCCTGGACTCTGAGTGAGTACCTGCCTGCTATTTACCCCAGCGAGGCCTTTCTGTTTTACACTGCCTTTTCCTTGATACACTGCACTTCAGACAGAGAAGCACTCTCTACCCACCCTACATCTGCAAGTACCTTTTCTTCCTGTGATTTTCCCTCAATAAAATTAAGAAAGACAAAAGGACTGGTTGTGCTTGGAAGAGGGAAGGCATGAGTTAAGCTTACTGGAATCATTCATACATCATTCGTGACCCTGGTTCCAGGAAAATCTTGGTAATATTGCAGAGGAAAAAACAAAAAATTTTTGCTACCTTTTGAATGTGAGAAGAGAATGTGAGAGAGGAGTCGAGAGTGACCCCTAGGCAGCATGCTTGGGCTACTGGGTGAATGAAAGTACTTCCAACAGTAATGTGGAAGGAGGAAATAGGGCCAGGTTTGTGAGGAAGTATGAGGAGCTCAGTTTTTGCCATGTTAAGTTTAAGTCGGTGGAGGGCCATCCAGGATGATATAGCAAAGAGACATTCAGAAACTTTAGTCTATACAGCAGGTGTAAGGTCACGGGATGAAAAATACATGTTTGTGTCATCAGCATAGAGGTGATATTTGAACCCAAGAGATTTGATTAGTTCACCTAGAGAGAGTGTGTATAGAGAAGGGGTCCCAGGAAAGAGCCCTGGGGTACCCCACAGAGAGATCGATAGAGGAGGAGGTTTTGCAAAAGAGACACTGAAAGTACGATGGGAGAGGTAAGATGAGAGCCAGTATAAAGCTTTGTTATGAATGCCAAGAGTATGTAGAATGTGAAGGAGAAGAGGGTGGTCCACAGTATCAAATGCTACAGAGAGGTCGAGTAATATGAGCAGAGTGTAATGACCTCTGTCTTTGGCAGCATGGAGGTCATTAGTTATTTTAGTGAGGGCTGTTTTAGTGGAGTGAGCAGTGCAGAAGCAAGATTGTAGTCTAGGAGAGAATAGGTGTTGAGAAGATGGAGCAAGCGAGAGAATACAAGACGTTCAAGGAGTTTAGAGGCAAAAGGCAGGAGGGAGACAGGTCGATTGTTTGAAAGACAAGTAAGGTCAAATTTGCTGTTTTTGAGTAATGGTATGACTGTTGCATGTTTGAAGGAAGAGGGAAATTTACCAGAGTAGAGAGAGGAGTTAAAAATGTGCGTAAGCGTAGGGATTATAGTAGGAGCAAGAGGTTTTAGGAGATGGGAGGGAATGGGGTCAAGAGGGAAGGTGATAGAGGGAGAAGAGGAGATGAGCAACAACACATCCTCCTCTGTGACAGTGGATAAAGAGTCAAAGAATGCAGGAGGAGAGTTAGGAAGAGGTGTAGGATGGGAGGAGGATACAGAGGGCATGGCCTGACGTATGGATTCCACCTTTTCCTTGAAATAGTCGACAAAGTCCTGAGGTGAGATGGAGGAAGAAGAACAGGCAGCAGAAGGTGGGAAGGTGGTCTGAGTAGGGAGTCAAAGACAGAGAAGAATCGGCGTTGATTAGATTTGTGGGTGTTGATTAGTGAAGAAAAGTAGGTTTATTTAGCCTGAGAGAGAGCAGAGTTGAAACAGGATAGCATACATTTGTAGTGAAGGAAGTCTACGAGAGTTTGAGATTTCCTCCAGAGACATTAAGAGCAGGAATGCAGCATGCACGTGTGGGAATTTAGCCATGGTCTGGGGTTCAAACAGCGAGAACGGCAGAGAGAAAGCGGGGCATGTAGATCAAGAGAGGAGGATAGGGCAGAGTTGTAGTTCCTGACCAGGTTGTCAGGGTCTGGAGCAGAGCTGAGAGAGGAGAGGGAGGAGTGTAAAGTGGAATCAAATGCTGGTAGGTTAATTGAGCGCAGGTCTCTGCAGAACTGAGGGGGAGATGGAGGTGGAGAAGGGGAGAAATGATAGAGAGAAAATGAGATGAGGTGATGGTCAGAGAGAGGAAATGGTTGCTGGCTGCAGTCCACTGTTGAAGGCCAAAAGAAGAGGTTAGAGAGAGAAAGCGGGAAGGCCAAGGGAGGGAAGGGTACGGTAGCGGCAGATAGAGGAGAGCAGGAGCCCCACACCTCCACCCCTGCCATCAGTATTGCAATACCAAGCAATTTCCAAGTACTGTACAACTCGTTCTGTATTCTCACACCTTTTTGTTCAAAACTCACACTTACAAAAAGCAGCTGCACTTTGAAAACCAGATGCTTCAAATGCAGAGAGGGCAGACACTCAGGTGAGTTGGCGATACTTGTTTGTAGGACAGAGCAAGCAGGCCAGGGCGATTAGCAATCAGTTTAACACAACCCCACCCTCATCACCTTTAACATACACACCTACTCTTAACATACAAGAGGAAAAATAACACAGCTAAGTGCATCAATTAACACGTCATGCAAACGGAAGAACAGCTTTCACTCTTGTATAAAATTAACACTTGTAAAAAAAAAAAAAGCTACACTTGATGCAAATGTATATAGACCCTTCTCCCCGTCCCAATCCCCTAAGGTGTACTGGGATCAGGATACAACTATAGCCCCATTTCTTACCAGGGCTACATGTATTTAGAAACACATAATTTATAGGCCTTTAGACGTGACTCAAAGTACAAAAATTATACTTAATATGTCTTGTCAGTGAGTTTAATCCTTAACATCACAATGCTCCAGAATATGTTGTCATATACATTGAAACTCTGAAAAACAATCATTCCTATTGGTATTCATACCCAGTGAATTATTTGATTTAAGTGTGAGATTGTGACTTTAAATAACCAAAGGTAAAATCCATGTTATAATCAGTATATCAGACTATTCTGCCCTCTTATTTTCCTCCTAAGTATTTGCCACCTCCCTCAGAGAAGTTAGGGAATTCCATTATACAAATTGTTACACATACGTGACAGGGGTGACCCGCAGTCATGTCTGTGTAAGCCCCAGGCTGCAGCCTAATGGCTTAAAGCCTGATTTACTCACTATAATAAGGGCAGGGGGTCAAACAATTGTCAGGCAGTTTTCGCACTGCCTGCTTGAAGGCTGTTAACACAAAGCTTTTCAAAGGGAATTTATAACTGCTACTACTGACAGAGGCCAATCAGCGCACCATAAATGTCAGGTTACAGAGATTGAGCAGTAAGCAAAGCACTGACAGTTCACAATTCCCTCAAATCAATTGCTTAAAGTCACAAGCCTTGTAATTTCTAGTTAAAGTAGCAGCCTAACTTAATGCCCAAAAGCAATACTGTATGTATGTACTGTATACATTTTAATTTGTATTGTGTTATCCGTGTTCATAGCACTTCACAGCAATTATGTGGATAATATACCAGTGTAAATGTCTTTCTGAACCAAATATATGAAAGCTTGACGGTGTACTCCTGTGTAGAACCAACAAAAGTCTTTTCCTTTGATGAAACAGGATAAAAGTAGGACATTGGTGCTATTTAACCCTCGAGTGCCAGAGGGTTCATTGTGTCAGACATTTTTTTTTATTTTTTAACTAAAAACAGACATCTGTATTTAAATATTTTTAAATAATTATCTTTGTAATGCGACAGGTATAAGCTTATAGGGCTCCATGTTAAAATGGAGAAGAAATAAAAAGTGACACGGTGTGCTCATTTGCGTGTCATTACCCAGCATCCTTGGCTGCAGTGGAAGAACTGTATGCTAAGAGATAATGGGGAAAGACAGGGTTGCAGAGACATATGAATGTGCCCATAAGTGATATTTTGTATTTGCTGTACAAAATGATTATCTAAATGTAGTATGCATGACAAATTAAAACTTGGGATAGGTTTGCTTTCCATTATCTAAACGCTTCAGTGTGTTATAATTGTGGGACTTTAAATAGGAAAAGTGGCTGATTCTCCCTTGCCTCAAATTATGACTGGTCCTCTGACAGAGGGGATCGGCTAAGATTAGAGGAACCACTGGATCGACATGTACCCTTCTACTTATAGTTAGGGTGACCATTCATCCCGTTTTTGCCGGGACAGTCCTGGTTTTTGCTGGGCTGTCCCGGTTGCCCGTCCGTCCCGGGAATGTCCCGGTTTTTCTCCCTGGTGCGCTGAGGAGTCGGCGACGATGCGCGCGGGCGGGGGGTGCGCGGCGATACGTGGGGGGAGCGAGCAGCAGACCCCCAGGAGGAGGATGCGGCAGCCGGGTAGTATTTTTTTCATGTTAGAATGCCGGGGGGGGCTGGGCTTAGAAAGTAGAAGCAGGGGATTGGTTGGAGGTCAGAGGATCTCGGGGGCGGGGCTTAGTACCGGGTGGAGTGAGCTGCTTCTCAGTGAGAGGTGTGTGTGTGTGTTGTCTGTCTCCTGTCTGTCTGTGTGTGCCATAGGAGGAGCTGAGGGGAAGGTATGAGGAGGGGGAGATATGAGGAGCTGAGGGGAAGGTATGAGGAGGGGGAGATATGGGGGGGCTGAGGGGAAGGTATGAGGGGCCGAGGGGAAGGTATGAGGAGGTGAGGGATGGGGAAGGTATGAGGAGGGGAGGGATGGGGAAGGTATGAGGAGGGATGGGGCAGGTATGAAGAGGGATGGGGCAGGTATGAGGAGGGATGGGGAAGGTATGAGGAGGGCAGATATAAGGATGGGGAGAGGGTAGGTATGAGGAAAAGATGGGGAGGGAGAGGTATGAGGAGAGGAGGTATATGGGGAGGTATGAGGGGAGGAGAAGAGGGGGAGGTATGAGGGGGCAGGTATGAGGAGAGGAGGGGGCCTTGTGTGTTTGTCACTGTGTTTGTGTGTGTGTGTGTGTGTCACTGTGTGTGCACATATATTGGGGAGGGAGGTTGAGTGTGGGGAGGGGAGAAAATACATGGGGGTGGGGGTGTAAGAGAGAGGGGGGAAGGAATGGGTGAGAGGGGGGGAAGGAATGGGTGACTGCGGAGTGTGAGGTGGGGTGAGAGTGAGGAGGTGTGTGAGAAGGGGGGTTCTCGCAAGGTTGCCGAAACGTTGGTAGATGGCCCCGGTGAAAACGTTCTTCCTGTGCCCCAGGAAAGCTATCTGCGGCCCTGTATGGCAGTGATGTCACTGACTGCCATGAGAAGAGCAAGAGACCCTATTTTGCAAAGTGTAAGATCAGGAAGGTCACATTTTTAAAAGTCTTAATTTTAATTAATGCCTAATTTTTTTAATTTAATTTATGTCAATTAATTATTTATTTAATTTTAATTTGTTAATTATTTTAATTTTAATTAATGTCTTCATTATTTATATACACACAAACACACACTGCAGGGCCCACCTCCTATACACACAGACACACACTGCAGCCCCCACCAACGGGACACATTATGGTGCCGAGGCATCTCGTGATGCCACATTGTCATGGCAACATGTCACCGCCTGACGTCAGTGTCTTGTTGTCATGGCAACGGGGTGCGTCACGTGATAATTTGTTTTATAAATAATATTTTATTGTGTCCCGGTTTTTCATTTTGAAAATCTGGTCACCCTACTTATAGTTCCTGCTAAAAAGAAAATGTTTAACTGTTTTTTGCCCCAAATCACATCAGCCGCATACTGTACGTTCTTCCACTGCCTTTAACATAGGACGTTCTCTCTGGCTGGTCAGATCCAAGAGCTGTGTGAATGCCCAGACAACAGAACTTTTCTTAGAACAGCAAATATATTCAACTTCTATTTAGTTAAAAAAAACAAATGTGGTAGGCACGGTGTGTCATGACTGAATCTCTCTGTGTTGGTTTCAATTTCAATATACTGTAGTTGGTAAGGGGTATTGCACATGTAACTCTGAATACATATGTAGCCCCCTTTCCTCCGTGTCTAAGGCTACGCTTATAGTGACAGCTTCGAGACGGTCAGGCAACGATCGCTGGAAAATCAAATAGAGATGACTTCCAGCAATCGCGACAAATCCGTCCCTCCGTCGCGCTGCGCTAACTATAAGCGCACGCGACGGAGGCAATGCATTTGTTTTGCTGCTACGTCGCGTCGCTGTCGCCGTCACTATAAGCGCAGCCTAAGGGAAACTATGTGTGGTACGTTACCTGAGTGGCACACAGGAGGCCTGATCCTCCGCTGCAAGGAGCCTGGGGTGATTACAGTCGATCTGATGACAGCACCTCCACCTGGGAGAGATCCAAGCGCAGTTGGATAACCCCTTCCCAGGAACACCAAGTAATGAATAATTATAGACACAGTGATATAACAACTGATCTTTCTGGTAACATATAACTACTAACATAAACCATACAGGCCTTACACGGCCGTACCCCACACAGTGCCCCACTGTCAAACTACCACCTTATCCACACCCTGGTGAGGTTCCCCCAAAGTACTGAGGTGCCCTGGGCACCTAACCACCCGGTGTCCACAGAGCCAAGCCCACCCCAAAGTGTGTGGAGTAGCACTACCCTCAGAGTGTGTGTAGGGTTGCCAGGTTGCTTCTCCAAAAATACTGGACTCAATGGTGAAAGGTGCGTCAGGTCACTATGTCCAGGGAGCAAAATACCAGACACATACATGTCCAGTATTACAGTACCTCTCATTTTTTTACTGGACAGAGTATCCAAATACAGGACAGTCCAGTTCAATACCGGACACCTGGCAACCCTAAGTGTGTGTGTGTGTGGCTGTTGGTGCACTTGAAGAGGATGATACCTGCCCGGGAACTCCGGCTACCGCCGGCTGATGAAAGGATCCGTCTGATCCTATGAAGACGCCCGGCTCTGTGAGGGGTGAACTCTCTTTGAAGGGTCTCACATAAGAGTCTCTCACTGCTATTGTTGTCTGGTCCCAGACCACAGACCGCAAGTCACTGCGCGGCATCTTCACTGTGTCCCTGACACTATACAGTAATGGGGAATAGTCCCTATCTAGGGGCTTTTCGTGAAGCAACCACAATCTTTGGTGAGTCGGGGCCTAGCTGGCACCTGGGGGGAATCTAGGCCTAGTCTCAGGGCCACTAGCACCTGAGACACTACCTCACTCTTCTCTGTCCTGCTCCAGACTGGCGTGCTATGCTGAGCACGCCAAAATGTATCTATCTTCACGCCGTGCTTCTAGCATCCTTACTGGCTGTGCTGCGCCATAAACTGTAGTTCCCTTGCAGAGCCATTCCCTGTAATAGCCACCGTTTGCACTGTACTGCGCATGTACTTTGCACACGATGCGCAACATTTACAAAATGGCGGCACCTTACGGCATCCCGCCGAGGAGCTCCGACGACTCAGTCGCCCCTCTAACTGCCGCAGCTCCTGGTACTCGCCGGGTGCACCTGCGCGCCTCCGCAGCCAACCTCAGCCTCCCCCCTTCCCCGCAGCCGCATAGGAGGTAAGAACCTGGCTACACATATAAACAATTAGAGACACAATGGAAGAAAAGCTTTTGAAAGAATTATATTGTTGAGAAACCATATCTATATCCAGCTGTGCGCATAAACTAGTTTCTTGAAAGTCAGTTGACAGGGGTTATTTCCAACCGGGGCCATGTTTGTACAGTACCTGCACTCAGAGCAGCCTAATGATACTCAAAAGACTCATTTCTAAAGAAACCAGTACAGCCAAATGTTTGCTTTCAGGATGACTGCTTTTGTTTCAAGAGAACGAAACACATTGTTATGTCGTTTACAAAATGATTCGCTTGTGTTCTAAGTGGGATTGTATCTTAGAATGGAGTAATAAGTGCAAGTTGGGGTCAGCATGGTAATGCAGTGGCACCCGTGCGTTTGGGCTAAGGATAGGAAGAGTTTAGGAGGTCTCCTGGTGAAAGAAAGGAGACATTGAGATTTGCACACAGTATACTATACCCTGGGCCTGTATTATACAGCTTGGCTGTACCTGAGCAGTGCTATGTATGGAGGGTATAGACCAGTGGCTTCTTTTCTAAAGCTAATTCCTCTTACTTACCAACTTGACGAAGTTTCCAAGTCCAGTAGAGCTACCACTGCAGCAGTGATAGTTATGATATGTCATTTATAGACAGAGCTGTACATAGAACTCACGTGAACTGAACATATAGCCAATAAAAAAAACACGGAAGAGTCTGAAATGTCATTTTTACTCTTGATAACAGTTTTGAATCAGGGTATTCTATTTTTAGAAGGTGCTGCATTTTGTATATATAGACCTACACACAGACACACACTCTGTGAGGATCGGTCTTAGGTCACGCCTCCGTGATGTGCCCAGTGATGCCAGGATAACCATCTCATCTACTTCACCTGCGGTGCTTACTCCTCCCCCTGACGATTGAGTGAGCAGATTGCAATCGGCATTCACAGCTGTACAACTCAGCGTGGATTGGTTCTGCTATCAAGAGGCAATCTTCCCATTTAGCCTTGTGCCTTTCCCCTGATTGGCTTACAGTCCTTTATATGCTCACCGATCCCTGCTCCAAATCGGCTGAGCATAGTAGTCCTAACTTGCGACGAAGTGCTAACCATAAGCACCCAACTTGCCGTGTCCTGCTTTGCCTTGTGCAATTCTGCTAAACCTTGTCCTGTCTCCTAGTATTCTCATTATACTTATATTCGACCTCGGCTTGTACCTGGACTCCCACCATCTCTACACCTTGACCTTGGCTACGCACACCGACTATTCTACATCTCCAACCCTAGACCACGGAGAATATAAACACTATCCTACTTCTCCTACCCTGACCCGGCCACACGACTACGGATCTGCACACCGGACGCAGTCTTGCGCTGCAGGTTGGTGTATTCTAAATCCCCACCTCAGCCTCGCGGTTCTGTCCAGTTGTGGCGAGAACCCGTTACACGCACACACATCCACACACAACCACACACACACCAATATATATATTAATATATTATACATACATATAGCCAATAAAAATTATCACTTGTGAGCACATTCACCCTCTTTGGATTTGATGCAAAGCCAGTAAAACCACTCACAGACAGCTGTTTCGACCTTTTGGGTCTCATCAGTGTGAGGTTGGCTGTTCTGGCTTTGCAATTTTCAAGCTGGGTAGGTTTACCATATTTGACTGGCTTTGCATCTAATCCTAAGCTGTGTTTAAAAGCTGTGTGAACAGCAAGCATTTGCAGGGTTCCATGTAAAAATGGATTTCAGGCAAAAGGTGGCACATTGTGTGCCCATTTGCATGTCATTTCCCAGAATCCCTTGCTGCAGTGGGAGCACTGCATGCTAGGTGATAATGGTGAAAGGCAGGGTTGCAGACCTGTCTAAGACATGTGAATGTGCTCACAAGTGATATTCTTTATTGGCTATATGCTAACCGTGGAGGTTTTTTGTCGCCTTTTTCACCCACCATAACTTTAATTAAATATATATATATATAATCAAAAAATAAATAGATGATACCGTTCTGTGGCTAACGAAATGCTTTTATTTGTGCGAGCTTTCGAGATACACTGATCTCTTCTTCCGGCGATGTTACAATGAAAAAGCAAGCAAAAGCTATACTATAAACAGTGTCTATTGGAATGTTATCTGTGCTGGTCCTTCCCCCGGTGTGGATGTGTTTTATGGCTGGAGGTGTCAAAAGGTTCCTGAAAGCAAGTGATGTAGAGTGTGTATGTGTATCAGTGTGAAATAACATGAATGGAGAGCCCACAGTATATACAGTGCTTTACAAAAGGTGTGTGTGGAGTGGGAGCGGATATAAATGGTGTGGGTGGGTGTGGAAATGTGAGAGTTTGTAGCACAACTAAAAGTGTGTGTGGATACTATGTGGTCACTATTGGTGTATAGGGATGGAAAAACAAGGAGTATAAGTATGTGTGAGAGACAGCTGTGTGTGCATACATATAGCACAGTATGTACAGACATGGCCTATAGCGCTCATGGGAAAAGAGTTCACTTGTGTATCATCTATTTATTTTTTGATTATTGAAGCTCGGCTAACACGGTACTGATACCTCCACATGTATATATATATATATATATATATATTGTGACAGAAACCAGGGGTTGGTAATAAACTCCATATACAGGGCTCCCAGGATACTGAACAGTTTCTGTCCTGTCTAAGCTGAACAGGGCAGCCTCGTGGTACAGGCACTCCATTCCACAGTTTGTCTGCTGCCTGTTTTCTGTCACCTGTCATGCTGATTAGAGTTCAGGTATATAAGACCTGTTTCCTGTTTCCTCTGAGCCCCGCCCAAGAGCCTGGAAGGCTGCTGAACTGCAGAGGGGTGAGAAAGCCTCTTTCCCAAATCGCTTCATTCATTCTGTTAGTTTGTCTAAAGACTGCAAAGGTACTTATTTTGTTGGTGGAAGTGGACAAGCCACTTCCAACTCTGAGTCAGGGACATCTAAGTTTAAGTTATCGCTCAGACGAGCAGCTTTTTGTTTGGCTTTGTTTTCTGTTTAAACTGTGGCAGTCTCAGTGCCTGGGACTGAATAAACCAGGCATAGCCTGTTTAAAGGAACAGTACGTGACGTCTCATCATTTAACCTACCCTAAAAGACCGTGTTCTAACAGTCCCGGACAGACGGCGGAGCCCCGGAGTAAGCCGTTTGTCACATATGGTGGAGAATGCGGGCAGAACACTGAAAGGTCTGGGGGTTAAAGAACTTTAAAAAAAAAAAAAAAAAAAGAAGGTTTTTTTTTTCTCTCTCTCCAAACAAGATGGAAGACGTGGTGAGTGCGCTGGTACGCAATGTCGCTGTCCAGAAAGACGCGAATGAAGCCCAGCAACAGGCGAGTGAAACCCAGCGACAGCTGTTAATAGCCCAGCAAGAGACTAATGCAAACCAGCAAGAGACAAACCGCCTGCTGAGAGAGGAGCAAAAGCGGTTCGCTCAGGGCTTACAGCAGGAACTCGAGATCCTGAGGGGGACTATCAGTAACCTTCCACTGGCAGAGGCAGCCCCAGTTCCGAAAATGACCAGGGCAAGCCACTACCTTCAGAAGATGGGACCCTCGGATGATGTGGAAGCCTATCTTCTCACGTTTGAACGCACGGCACAGAGAGAGGGATGGCCAGAAGCTGAGTGGGCTGGTCTAATCGCACCCTTCCTAAGCGGCGAACCCCAGAAGGCTTACTTTGATCTAGAGCCAGCCGAAGCTAACGTCTATGCAAAATTGAAGTTCGAGATCCTCGCCCGCCTCGGCGTAACCACGGCTGTTCGTGCCCAAAGGTTTCACGCATGGTCCTTCACGATGGATAAAGCCACCCGAAGCCAGATGTATGACCTCATCCACCTCGCCCGGAAGTGGCTACAACCCGAGATCAACTCAGCAAGCCACATCGTGGAACGGTTGGTCATGGACCAGTTCTTGAGGAAACTTCCCTCTGCCTTACGCCGTTGGGTCAGTCGGAGTGACCCCCACAATGCGGATGAGCTTGTGGCCCTTGTAGAAAGGTACAGTGCAGCAGAAGAGCACCCGCAACTCACAGTCGTGGAGCAACCCCACTATCCGAGGTTCCAGGACTCTTCCAGAGACGGTAAAAGGGTACCGGGGTTAAGGGGCGCTGAAGAGCGGCGACCACCTTCACGCAGCACCAGCAACAGTGGTTCGCACACTAAGGGCAATAGCCAACATGGGGAGCCGGGAAAAGGCTCTAAGTGGGACACAGACTATGTACCTAAATGTGTAAATTGTCATGAGAGGGGCCACACAGCAAAAATCTGCCCACTAAATGATGAGCCCATGCAATGCAACAGCGTGGAACCTTATTCGCTGTTGTCCCAATGTATGGGCCCTAGCCCAGAGGACCCCTTGAATAACCATCTGTGGGCATTTGTAAAGGTTAATGGTAAGAGGGTTCGGGCACTTCTTGACTCTGGGAGTATGGTCACACTAGTGTCCGAATACCTATTGCCCATTAAGAAGAAACAGGTAAACAGTTCACAAAGAGTGGCAATTTGTTGTATACATGGGGATAATCATGAATATTCCACTGTTGATGTTTTTTTTGAAACAGAATTTGGTTCTTTAGATTTCAAGGTGGGTGTTGTACCCAAACTGGCACATGATGTGTTAATAGGGACCGACTTTCCCCATTTTCTAAAAATGTGGTCCCCAGCTCAGAATAGCGCCCAGAGTTCAATAGCAGACCATAACGAAGTGTTAGAAGAAACAAATCCTTTCCCTTTTTCAGAAATGGAGGTTGACGAGGGCCCAAATAAGAAGGGGGAAAAGGAGGAGTGCTGTGAAATTCCCTTCCCCATCACTACTTTGGTAGGGAATACCCCAAATCAAGATGTTGATCAGGCACTTACCACCCCAGTACAGGATAAGACCCTCGCTGACCTAGAGGTCAGTCCTGGGAGTTTTAAGAAGGCCCAGTGGGAGGACCCCACATTAGCGGTAGCAAGGGGAAATATACGGGACCAGAATAGTACTCATGGCCAACCAGATAGGTCACTTGCTTACCCCTACTTCGAGGTAGAGAACGACCTAGTATATCGGGTTGATAAAAGAAAATCAGTTACAACTAAACAATTGTTGGTACCACGGACATTCCGTAACGTAGTATTACACCTCGCACATAGTCATCCATTGGGGGGACACCTAGGGGTGGAAAAGACAAAAGAAAAGGTTCTCCGAAGCTTTTATTGGCCTGGGGTTCTGGCAGAAATTACAAACTATTGTTCCTCATGCCCAGAATGTCAGATCACCGCCCCGTTCAAAGCATACCGCAGCCCATTGGTACCCTTTCCCATAATAGAGGTACCATTTGACCGGATTGCTATGGATCTAGTAGGACCCCTAATAAAGTCTGCTAGGGGACATCAGCATATATTGGTAATATTAGATTATGCTACCCGATATCCGGAGGCAGTTCCCCTACGTAGCACCTCTGCTAAAAACATAGCAAAAGAGTTAGTACTTCTGTTTTCCCGGGTCGGAATTCCTAAAGAGATCTTATCTGACCAGGGAACACCATTTATGTCCCAAGTAACAAAAGAGCTATGTAAACTCCTAAAAATCAAGCATCTCAGAACCTCAGTCTATCATCCACAAACAGATGGTTTAGTGGAAAGGTTCAATAAAACCTTAAAGAGCATGTTACGCCGGGCGGTCGATAAGGATGGGAAAAACTGGGACTGTTTGTTACCATACCTGTTATTTGCCATTAGGGAAGTTCCCCAGTCATCCACAGGCTTCTCCCCGTTTGAACTATTGTATGGCCGACATCCAAGGGGCTTACTGGATATAGCCAAAGAAACTTGGGAACACGAGGTTACCCCTTACAGAAGTGTAATAGAGCATGTTGCCCAAATGCAGGACCGCATTGCTGCAGTCCTACCCATAGTGAGGGAACACATGGAGAAAGCTCAAGAAGCACAAAGGAATACGTATAATAAGGGTGCTAGGGTCAGAATTTTTTTTCCAGGTGATAGGGTACTAGTTCTGGTTCCCACCGTGGAGAGTAAATTCCTTGCTAAATGGCATGGGCCATATGAGGTCTTGGAAAGAGTGGGAGAAGTAAATTATAGGGTAAGGCAGCCAGGTAGGAGGAAACCTGAGCAAATTTACCATATAAACCTACTCAAGCCCTGGAAAGATAGAGAGGTCTTGTTAACCCTAGTACCCCCAGGTCCGTCAGAGAATCAAGAAACTGACCCAGAGGTTAGCATAGCTGAAACACTGTCCGTGCATCAGAAACGAGAGGTCCAGAGTTTAGTGAGAAGGAACAAAGAAATCTTCTCTACACAGCCAGGTAAAACTAACGTAATTAAACATGACATAGTCTCTGAACCGGGGGTCCGAGTTAACCTTAAACCGTACCGAATCCCAGAGGCCAAGAGAGAGGCTATAAGTTTAGAGGTTAAAAAAATGCTAAAACTAGGCGTAATTGAGGAATCCCAAAGTGGGTGGAACAGCCCTATAGTTTTAGTCCCAAAACCAGACGGTACAACAAGGTTTTGTAATGACTACCGGAAACTAAACGCGGTGTCAAAATTTGATACTTATCCTATGCCCAGGGTGGATGAACTTGTAGAGAGACTGGGCAAAGCCCGATATCTCACAACCCTAGACCTAACAAAAGGGTACTGGCAGGTTCCCCTCACAGAAAGGGCAAAAGAAAAAACAGCCTTCTCAACCCCAGACGGCCTCTTTCAATATAAGGTGCTGCCTTTTGGCTTACATGGAGCTCCCGCCACATTCCAAAGAATGATGGATAAAATTTTAAAACCACATGTTCGGTACGCTGCCGCCTACCTGGATGATGTGGTAATCCATAGTGAAGATTGGCAGTCCCACCTTCCAAAGGTCCAAGCTGTGCTCGACGCAGTTCGGTCTGCTGGACTAACTGCTAACCCCGCTAAATGCACTATTGGTCTGGAGGAGGCCAAGTATCTGGGGTATTCTATTGGTAGAGGGTTACTCAAACCACAAACACTCAAAGTAGAGGCGATACAAAATTGGCCAAGGCCAGTCACAAAAAAACAAGTAAGGACCTTTTTGGGGTTAATTGGCTACTATAGGAGGTTTATTCCCAATTTTGCAACTAAGGCAACCCCACTAACCGACCTCACAAAAGCAAGAGGACCGCTAATGGTAAAATGGTCCCCCGAAGCCGAACAGGCCTTTAGAAGCCTGAAAGAAGCTCTCTGTGCCCAACCAGTGTTGGTCACACCTGACTTCTCCAAAGAGTTCGTAGTCCAAACCGACGCATCTGAGGTAGGGCTGGGGGCGGTACTTTCCCAGGAGTCTCAAGGGGAGGAGCACCCCATCCTTTATTTAAGTAGGAAACTAAATCCCCAGGAGAAAAATTACTCCATAGTCGAGAAAGAGTGTCTCGCAATAAAGTGGGCTGTAGAGACACTCAAGTATTATCTGTTGGGGAGAAAGTTCCGATTGGTCACAGATCATGCACCCCTTACCTGGATGTGTCAAAATAGGGAGAAGAACGCTAGGGTGACCAGGTGGTTCCTAAGCCTACAGCCCTTTAAATTTTCTGTGGAACACAGGTCGGGGCACAAACATGGCAATGCCGACGGGTTGTCAAGGATGCACTCCCTAATATCCATGGTCGCTCACCCCTCGAGGTCTGAGCTGGGGGGGAGGATATGTGACAGAAACCAGGGGTTGGTAATAAACTCCATATACAGGGCTCCCAGGATACTGAACAGTTTCTGTCCTGTCTAAGCTGAACAGGGCAGCCTCGTGGTACAGGCACTCCATTCCACAGTTTGTCTGCTGCCTGTTTTCTGTCACCTGTCATGCTGATTAGAGTTCAGGTATATAAGACCTGTTTCCTGTTTCCTCTGAGCCCCGCCCAAGAGCCTGGAAGGCTGCTGAACTGCAGAGGGGTGAGAAAGCCTCTTTCCCAAATCGCTTCATTCATTCTGTTAGTTTGTCTAAAGACTGCAAAGGTACTTATTTTGTTGGTGGAAGTGGACAAGCCACTTCCAACTCTGAGTCAGGGACATCTAAGTTTAAGTTATCGCTCAGACGAGCAGCTTTTTGTTTGGCTTTGTTTTCTGTTTAAACTGTGGCAGTCTCAGTGCCTGGGACTGAATAAACCAGGCATAGCCTGTTTAAAGGAACAGTACGTGACGTCTCATCATTTAACCTACCCTAAAAGACCGTGTTCTAACAGTCCCGGACAGACGGCGGAGCCCCGGAGTAAGCCGTTTGTCACAATATATATATATATATATATATATATACAGGGCTCGACAAACAAGGGCAAAACCCACTCGCCCACTCCCCCAAAGTAACTCCCTCACCCACCCCCCCTCATCACTCTTACCTGCGGCGGGGTCCAGCGACGTGGTGTGACAATCTCCGTCTTCTCCCCTGCAAATTGTAATGTTTCCCTTGCAGGTCCAGAAAAAAATGGCAATTGGACGCCGTGACGTCACGGTGTCACATAACGCGGCGTCACTTGATGCTGTGCGGCCATTTTTTCTGGACCTGCAGGGGAAATATTACAATTTGGAAAAGACGGAGATCGCCGCACCACGTCGTCGGACCCCGCCAGACCCAGCCGCAGGTAAGCACTCGACAGTGGCCAAAATGCTGAGTGCATTTGTCGAGTCCTGTATATGTATGTATATGTGTGTGTGTGTGCAGGGCCGGTAAGGGTATTCGGTGCCCTAGGTGAACCTTCAGCCTTGCCCCTCCCCCCCAATTAACTTTGGGAATTTTTTCCTACCTGAAAAATGTAAATATTATAACTAATATATTTTTCTAACATTCACACACACTCCCCCACTCTCCCTGACAGTCTCCCTGACACTCTCTCTCCCCCACTCTCCTTGATACACAATCTTCCCCACTCCCCCTGACACTCTCACCACCCACTGACACTCTCTTTGCACCCACTGATTCTCCCCCGACTGACACTCTCTCCCCCACACTGACACACTCTCTCCCCACTAACATGCTTTGTCTATCCCCCCTCTTTTTTCCCCTCCTGACACTCTCTCTCCCCCCACTGACACTCTCTCTCCCCCCACTGACACTCTCTGTCCCCCCACTGACTCTCTCCCCTCCACTGACTCTCTCCCCCCACTGACACTCTCTCTCTTCCCCACTGACACTCTCCCCCACTAACACTCTCTCTTTCTCTCCTCCGTCTAACACTCTCTCTCCCCCCAATTACACTCTCTCTCCTCTCCCCACTTACACTCTCTCTCCCTCCCACTAACACTCTCACTCTCCCCCCACTAACACTCTCTCTCCCTCCTACCAACACTCTCTCTCTCCCTCCTACTAACACTATCTCTCTCCCCTACGTACACTCTCTCTCCTCCCCCCACTTACACTCTCTTTCCCTGTGCTACCACCCTCACTCTTCTCCACTTACACTCTCTTCCCCCCAACTGACACTCTCTCCAACCAACACTATTCCTCTTCCCCCCACTAACGCTCTCTCCCTCTACCTCCCACTAACACTCTCTCTCCCCACACTGACACTCTCTCTCCCCACTTAGACTCTCTCTCCTCCCACCACTTATACTCTCCCCCGCTACCACTCTCTCTCCCACTTACACTCTCTTCCCCCAACTGACACTCTCTCACCAAGACACTGTTCCTCTTCCCCCCACTAACACTCTCTCCCTCCCACTAACACTCTTTCTCTCAATGCACTGACACTCTCGCTCTCTCCACTTAGACTGTCTCCTCCCCGCACTTACACTCTCTTCCCCCACCACTGACACTCTCTCTGCGCGCCACTGGCACTCTGTCTCACCCCCCCTCCCTTACACACTGTCTCCCTCCCTACGGTATCTCTCTCCCCATCTACTGACACTCTCTCCTCACCACTGACACTCTCTCACCTCCTCCCACTGATACTTTCTCTCCCCCTCCCACTGACACTTTCTCTCCCCTCCACTGACACTTTCTCTCGCCTCTCTGAGACTCTCTCTCCTCCACTGACACTCTTTCTCTCCCCCCACTTACACACTCTCCCTCCTCCCACTGACACCCTCGCTTCCCCATCCCACTGACATTATCTCTCCCCCCCCCTACTGACACTCTCTCTCCCCCCACTGACACTCTCTGTCCCACCCCCACTGATGCTCTCCCCCCCCCCCCACTGACACTCTCTCTGACTCACTCTGGCTCTCCCCACCACTGACACACTCTCCCCCACTGACACTCCCTCTTCCCTCCCTCCACCAGCACTCTCTCCCCCTCCCACTGACTCTCTCTCTTCCGCTCCCACAAATTCGCTTGCTCCCCCTTCCCCTGACCCACTCCCTCTCCCCACTGACACTCCCTCTTCCCCCCACCAGCACTCTCTCTCCCTCTCCCACTGACACTCTCTCTCCCCCGTCCACTGACACACTCTCTCTCCCCCCTCCCACTGACACTTTCTCTCCCCCTCCCACTGACACTCTCTCTCTACCACTGACTCTCTCCCCTCCACTGATCTCTCTCTCTCTCCCCCCACTGAAACTCCATTCTCCCCCCCCAACATGACTGGCACTCTCTATCCGTCCTCCCACTGACAATCTCTCCCCCTCTGTTACGCTGTGCTCACCACAAACAAGGCGGAAACCTGGAGATGAGGTGGGAATGGGTATAAATCACGTCACGAAGGCGCGTCTGGAGTGTAGGTTGGTCGAGGTAGCCGGGTCGGGGTTGGAGAGGTACGGGTTGTCGTTATACTTGCCGGGGTCAGGGTAGAAGAGGTCCGGATCGTTGGAGGTACTATTAGCCGTGGTCAGGGTTGGAGAGTGGAGAGTTGTCGTAGTCCGAATGCTGAGGTCACGGTAGGAGAGATGCGGATGGTCAGGAATAGCCGGGCTCAGGAGTTGCGAAGTCCAAGAAACAAGCCGGGTCAGTACAAAAAACAAGTCAAGACTATGGAGGCAGAGATGAGGAGAACAGCAACGTAACAATAACTATGCTCAGCCGATGTGCCAGTGGCACAGCTGAGCATATAAGGAAGCGAGGAACCAATGGGAGGAGAGGCGGAATTTAGGTGCATCCCCAGCGGGAGCAGGGATAGGCAGAGGTGCAGGAAACTGGTGTAGGCTATGTAAAAACTTATCACTGTTGGCGCAGAGCTTGTGTGCATTGCGCACGCATCACGTGCGTGGGCTGCACGCCACTGGTGCGTGAGCACAAACCTAAGACTGGACCCTCTGCCAGTGTCTTCAGCTGAGAGCCGGGTGCGCTCCTGCGCATAGCGCTGCGGGGAGGAAGCGCGGGTCCCGAGGACGTGCCGTCTGGAGCGGGGAGCATTGAGAAGGTAAGGCTGGAGCGTGCTGAAGGCGGTGTGACTCCCGGTTCCTTACACCCTCCCACTGACATTCTCTCTCCCCCTACCACTGAAACTCTCTCTCCCCCCACTAAAACTCTCTCTCCCCCCCCCACTGAAACTCTCTCTCCCTCCCACTGAAACTCTCTCTCCCCCCACTGAAACACGCTCTCTCCCCCCCAACTGACACTCTCTTTGTGCCCCCACTGACATTTCCTCTCCCCCCACTGACACTTCCTCTCCCCCCCACTGACACATCCTCTCCCCCCCACTGACTCACTCTGCCCACCACTGACACTCTCTCTCCGCACTACTAGCACTCTCTCGCTACCACTGACACTTTCTCAATCCCCCCATTTACACTCTCTCCACCTTCACTGACACTATCTCTTCCCCCCCACTGACACTCATCAACCCCCCCCCACCCCGTCAGAACAAATACACATAGGACAGCCACAGAACATACACATACAGGACTCACCTCTCTCCTGTCCATGCTTCTGCCTCCTCTGTTTGGCCCCGCCCCAAGGCTCCTGACCGCTCCTCCTCATTGGCTGCATTACCCATCAGCAGTCAATCAGGATGGCAAAAACTGCCCAGCCCCCTAGCAACGGCCCTGCTCTCTCCCTGCTCGGGGATTCCCGCCCCGGTTAGAAAAGTACATTAGGCAAACAAGGCGAATGCCATCCCCCAAATTCTGCCACCCAGTTCACCTTATTTGTAGAAATCCAAAGGAAAAAGCACTCCAACGCACAGCCAAAATAGAGTGGGTCCCAAACAAAAATAGTAAAAATAAATCTTTATTGGTCCATATTAAAAAACGGAGTTAAGAACCCTCCTACGCGTTTCGTACCACACTGGTACTTTATCAAGGAGTAGTTCAATCCCCCTATATCAGCCTATATATACCCATACAAGCTTTCCCATTTCCCGCCAAAATCACAGCCTGACGGGCGCGCTCACCCATGCGCGATGACGTCACGCGCCTCGACGTGCATGCGCACCCATGCATAGTGACGTCACGCGTCCCAACACGCACTCATCACCCCCCCCCCCTCCCAGTTCCCGGCGTAGTGACCTACTCGCATCCTTCCTATCGAGTTGTAGGTCACGAGTCTACTGTCGGCCAACCCACTCGTGGTCTATTTCCCCATTGCTGAAAGTGCTTAGGGAAACAGACCTACCGATTGGTAGTGGCCTCGGGAGCCCACCCCCAGGCCATCCAGATGGTGTAAAATGACACACAATATGTCACACACCAGGAACTGTCAGGAACGCATGCGCGTCGAGAGGGACCCGCCCATCTGTGTCATCATGGCTGGGAGAAGCCCTGATATGTTATAAAATACAATCAACTTTATTAGTACATAACATAACGTCAATCTAACAGATCTACTAATACCAAAATCATAGACTGAAAAACATGTTACTAAACTTAAAGAAAACAAGAAAAAAACAAACCATTACATAAATGATAAAAGAAAAACATGAGTTTTGAACATAACCCTACCTCCTATGATACTGTTAGTTATATCGTCTGTATGGAAAAAAATCTCCTTTTTATTTTTTGAAATATCCAATGTCATATGCTGTAATCCATATTATACAAAATGTAAAAGCTCTTATTTATATGGATACAGTCATATGACCTATATAATCAACAAAATCCATACAGATTCATATACAAGGGGTCCCATTCCTATCTAGTCATTTATGAAAAATAGGAAAAAAGAAGATAAAAGGGGAAGGAATAAACTACATAATGATAAAGATATTACGGTGAAGCCAATCTTGAGGGATGAGTCATTATTATCAAAGACGAGAAAGAGAAAAAGATATATCTATGTTATGTATATGTATACAGGGCAGATAAGTCCTCAATCACATATGAATAAAGAAAATCCATATATCTCCCCGAAAAGGAATACCTCTACACACACATATATATATATATATATATATATATATATATATATATATATACGCGCATATATCCTCATCATGTATAGATGAATATCTTACATATTGTACTGAAAGATGCCTTAAATGGCATATTGATGAACAATAAGATCTTAAGTATTAGATTAATATATGGAGATTAAATGTATCCCAAGTTCTATTTGTGAATGAGAAAATCTTGATTTAGATATTGAGAAATGAGAATGTCTTTAATCGCACAGAAATGAGAATATCTTATATCGTATATTGAGTGAATGGAAAACATCTTAAATCGCACATTAGTAGGGAGAAAAGAAGGAGAGGGAAAAAGAATTAACAAAGGGTTTATGGAGAAAACCTGGTTATCTAAGGAAATGTCCCAGATTCCATTCTATGTTCAGACCCTCAGGAGCTCTTGTTTTTAATAGGAATATCCATTGTGATTCCCTGCGGTCAAGAAAGTTAATCATATCTCCTCCCCATTCTCTCTGTATGGTTTTATCTATACCCAGAAAGCTAAAGTTCTTAATTCCTCCATTAGCGCATTCAGAAAAATGCTTTGAAACAGGGTGTGAAATGTCACCTTTTTTTAATTAATCTGACATGTTCTTGTATCCTTGTTTTCAAATTTCTAGTGGTTCTTCCCACATATCTTTTCCCACCGCCACATTTAAGTAAGTATATAACAAAGACCGAATTACAGTTTATAAAACTGTTAATTCTGTATTTTTTCTGTGGACTGTGAGAATAGAAATGCTGGGATGGTGTCATGTATCTACATATATTGCAAGCCCCACAACAAAAGGCACCCTTGGTTTCGAGAAGTTTTTTGTCTGTCTTTTGATATGTCACTATGTGAGACATACCCCCGCAATTGTCTTGGCCCTACGAAAAACACATTTTGGGCCCGGTTCCACGTATTTCTTTAGGCCTGGGTCCATCAATAAGAGATTCCAATGTTTATTTAGGATTGATTTGACCTGATAGCTTCTTCAGTTATATTGAGATATAAAAAGTGGCAGGTCAGGACAATCCTTCCCAGCCATCCCCATCCCTTTCACATCAGTTCTCCTTGCCCTTGACTCTTTTGTACCAATAAGAGATTCTCTATCTATATTGGTAACTTCGTCAATAGCATTTTGTAGCAGCTCAAGGCCATACCCCCTTTCTATAAATCTTAATTTCAGTTCCTCAGACCTATCCTGGAATCCCTCCAAAGTGGAGCAATTCCTTCTCAGTCTGAGGAACTGACCTTTTGGAATTCCTGATATCAAAGGTCGTGGGTGACAACTGTCCCTTAGGAAGGAGTTTCTAGCATTTTCCTTCCTAAAGGTTTCTGTCTGTATTTGTTGTTTCAGATCTACATAGAACAGAAGGTCCAAAAATTTAATTTGCTGCTTATTGAAATCAAAAGTGAATTTTAAATCAAATGTGTTAGTGTTTACATATTGAAAAAAACTTTGTAATGTACCAGTATCACCTTCCCAAATCAGAATAAGGTCATCAATATAACGTTTATAAAAAATAATATTATCCCTAAAGTGATTAGTGCTACTATAAATAAATTGTGATTCCCACCACCCCATAAATACATTTGCATAAGAGGGGGCAAAACTTGTCCCCATTGCTGTGCCCTTTTGCTGTAAATAAAATTTGTGCTCAAACAAAAAATAATTGTGAGTTAATAAAAAAATCAATAGCTTCCATAATAAAAGTTGTATTAAATATGGAATTGTTTGGACCTTCTATAAAATGTCGAACAGCGGTCAAACCCAAGTCATGTTTAATTATTGTATAGAGGGAGGTAACATCTAGAGATACCCAGATATAACACTGTTTCCACTTGATTTTTTTTAATTTGGTGCAGTAGGTCGCCAGAGTCAAGGACAAAAAAAGGCAATTCTCTAACATAAGGTTGCAAATATCTGTCTACGTAACGTAAAAGTCCATCTCCGAAAGATCCAATACTGGAGACTATTGGTCGGCCAGGCGGGTCGACCAATGTCTTATGGATCTTTGGGAGATGGTAAAAGACGGGGATGACCGGGTTAGGATTAAGGATGAATCCCACTTTATTTTTGGTTAAGACATTAGTGATCACTCCAAGATCCAATAGATCCATTAAGGAACCCAAGAACTCATTGGTAGGGTCTTTTGGTAGTACAGAGTAGGAGGAAACATCATCACGTTGGCGATAGGCTTTCTTGAGATATTCCGTCCTACTCTGCACCACCTTTAGCATATCTCCCTGCTATCTCAGGTGTGCTATTTGCTACATGTGTGAGCAGTAGAGCTTAAAAGTATGCTGTGACAGCAGAGCTCCCCAGCAACTAGTTTAGTTTGATGATAGAGCTGCTGCCCAGCATAGCAGAGGTTGTGGGTTCTGATCCAGTTGGGCCTGACATCAGCCTCCCCCCCCCTTCCTCACAAGGGGCCTTTGGCTTGACAACATAGTTCTTATGGAAATCCTTTTGTGGGGTGTGAGTGATTTAAATATACTTGGCACATCCCATTGCCTTATTTAAGTTGTGAGCCTTTTAGAGCACACGTCTCTCCATACAGTATGTTATTTGTAGGGAGGTTTGAGGGGAGATGTATGTATGTATGTATATATTTATGTATGTGTATGGGATTCTACTGAAATTCTGAGCTCTCTCTCACTCCCCTTTGGATTTTGGTAAATAATCAGTGGAAAATCCACGTATCGCATTTTGAAAGCTTCACCCGTCTCTAGTCTTATGTTCACGATAGGTGATCCTTCCTTATCCGGTATCGGTGCTTGATTGACATTGGAATCTTCCACCACCCGCTGTGGTTATTGATAACATGCTATACACCGCTGGACTTTCTGGCCCAAAATTGCGTGACTAATAAGCTTATTTTAACCACTTCTCTGCCACCGGGGCAAGAAAAACATTGCTGTGCATTCCCAGACCCTCTGCCAGTGAATGGATAACAACGGTTAAAGTTGGTGGCCACGGTGTTACAAACCCGAGTGGTCTCAGTTCATTGCAGTTCGCAAATATGTTGCAAAATTGGTCTGCAAATGAATTGTAAAGATGTAGAAGCAATAGGAGATTTATTTTGCTGTGTATGCTAAAAAGAACCATATTTTTGAACAAACAAATCTATCTCTGGCTAAGTTTATAGGCTGCTTTCCTGGAAGTCAGTAATGAGTGATTATGTCCCAACCTGGCTGAATATCCATGAGATTTAGATACTTTCTGAACCAAATGTCTCGATCATTTTTGTGTAATGAATGCTGAAGCAACAATTCATTTAGCTGGGATGGCATCAGCATTTAAATGGGGAAATCTATTAAAATGATGCATGCAGGGATTTATAAATTTGGCCGTTTCGTTGATTATTGCAATCATTTACTAAATTGATTATTCCAGTGTGGTACAGACAGATTTTAGCAAAGCTCGTTGACAGCTCACACATTCTGTAATATCTATAGCCATTGCTTAGTAAACAGGACACTAGGTTATCACTAAAATCCATCTGAAGGTCACTTGTATTTGGAAGCATGTTCACATAAAATATCCTGCCATCGAATCATTGGCTAGTTTGTCATATTATCTGTATTTGTGTGCTTTTATTTTGATTGATGTAAATCATGACTTTAAAAAAACACAGTCAGTAGGCTGACCGCTCACTATTAAACTGACCAGGCATTATTTACAGAAATTATTATTGAAAATAGCTTATGCAAATTTCTATTGATCCATTGTCAATTACTACAATGGCTTTGAATGTTTTTCTTCTTCTAATCATTAGTTCATATTTATGTATACTGTATCATTTATGTTGCACTGTGCAGTACACTAGGTGTAAAAGATGCAATAGCAATAAAATATCAGAAAATATTAATACGTTAACACAGACTGATGCAGTAAATAAAGTACAATCTAAAAGTAGTATTGCAGTTGCAAAACCAGGCTGTGGCCAATAGCTTAATTAATGTATGACAAGGTCATACAACATTGAGTCATTTGATTTATCTACGCCTTGAAATTGTGTTGTCATGCCGTATTTCATTCACCTTCATGCATCCCACCCCACACAAAGAAAATGCAAACAAAATAATCTCAGACATATAGGTACGTAGGAGGAGCCCGGCGCAAATGTATAGCAAAACCTTGCAGAGTTGAAAGTGTACTCTTGCCTAAAAACAGTTAATAAATCACCCTTTATAAATAATCTGTCACGAATGACATGATTCAAGGGAGTATTTAATCTATCTAGATTCTCAATCTGCAACTAACTCCTTCCACATTGTGATGAAATTCTTAACAAATGTAATGACAGCAGAGAACATAAGGGCTTCATTTTTCTCAGAGCGCTGATGCAAGCCAAAAGTGGTCAGTATGTACTATTAATTTGATTTGAATTCTGAGCCATCACAGCGAAGGTGAATGACTCATCTGCTCTTATTGCTATCAGCTTTGTACTTCAAAACACAAGCACTCCTGCTAGTCTTCTGTGAAATGAGTGACATTAACATTTCTCTTCAAGGGAGTTTTTTTTAATTGTGTGCTAATCATCTTTGAAAGCAAAAGAAAGTTTTAGAAGTAAAATACTGCAGATCAGGTCCTGCTTTGAGTTTGTTTTTAATGCATGTAAAAGCAATATACTGCCATCTATTGCCAGAGTGTGAGATCTCAGATCTGAACTATGCTATTCCACTCTAACATCCTGTAATATAGCAGTGCAACATATTTAACTTTGATTAGATTAAATGTGTTTTCTTTGTCACATTTACAGCTCATGGACTTTACTGTATTATCATTTGTTTGTTTGGAAGCCAGGGTTTCTGAAAATGGTGTCTCTTCTCCCATCTGTGGCTTTTCAGTTGGATTCTACTACTGTATAAGTGCTGAGTTCCAGATAATATAATAATAATAATAATAATAATAACATGTTCTTGTATAGCGCTGCTAGTTGTACGCAGCGCTTTACAGTGACATTTTGCAGGAACATGTCCCTACCCTGTGGAGTTTACAATCTATGTTTTTGGTGCCTGAGGCAAAGGGAGATAAAGTGACTTGCCCAAGGTCACAAGGAGCCAACACCGGGAATTGAACCAGGTTGAGCCAGTCAGTGTCTTCACTCACTGAGGCACTCCTTCTCCCTGTGTCTCTAGTATTACTGAAATATGCTATCCATATCAATAAATATATTGATGAACAGAGCCGGTTAAGTATCATTGTCATCAAATACTTACTACAATTAGAGTATTCCCCAATAAGGAAAATCCGGAGAACTTTTCTTCTAATCTAGACAATATCTAGTCATGGATAATACCAAAAGTGTTTACATGTGAGCTAGCAAAAATACAATGAATAATGGATTTGTATAATAAAATGTAAGTAAAATAAACAATTCATTCAGCAGTTTAAAGTGCGATGTTTGATTTTGCTTCTTCTAAAAGTTTAGACCAGTGGTGCACAACTCCAGCCCTCAACACCCCACAACAGGTAAGGTTTTAAGGATATCCCAGCTTTAGCACAGGTGGCTCAATCAGAGGCTCAGCTTTCGACTGAGCCACTGATTGAACCACCTGTGCTGAAGCTGGGATATCCTGAAAACTGGACCTGTTGTGGGGGAGCTTGAGCACTGGAGTTGTGCACCAGTAATTTAGAAAACAGAAGTGCACACAAACAGACACCTCTAAAACAATGTTAAGAGTGTAAAACCAAATGCACTGACAAATGAAGTGCTTGCTCCAAGCTCATCAAATCGTGCAGCCTCTTTGTCAGTGTGGTGCCTGGGTAGACCTGCAATGATGGCCTTGTTCCGCCCTGTGGCTTCCTCATTGGTTCCTGGTGTGTAGCGTGTCCTTAGCACTTGGTTTATACACTTAATGCAGCAATTCGTGTCAATCGCCATGTAAAAAAGAGATATATATTACTAACTTGAATCAGCGGGTTCCCCTCAGCTGATCCGTGGCCTCCAATGTCCGGGTATATCTGGTTCCTGAACAACAAGATATTTTGTTCACTGGCCAAGGGTAGGTGTCTGCTAGATACAAAATAGCTGAGGGGTAACCTTGCCTCGGGTGGCCAATGCTTTCAATCGGGGACCGTATTGGCCGTTTGCTTTTTTTTTTGTGTTGAGAGTTTAAAACTCTTGTTGCTTGAGAAACAAGGGGGAATTATGAATGCCGAGGACCCACAGGTCAGGTCAGAGGAACTCCCCTCCCCCTCCCCGGTTCAGGAAAAATCTTTGGGGCGATTGCTGCTGTAACATTGCTTAATAAATATTCGAAACCATTGAAGATGTGTTTGTGTGCAATTCTAGTGTCTACATTACAATATCTCGTCATAACCAAAAGTACAAGGCGTTGCTAAAAGCTGGATTTTACACTACCCAAGACAAGTAGGACACTTAGCAATGATAACTTATGAAACACAATTCATTATTAAAATCAGAATTGACGGGAAAACTTGGGGGGCTATTAATTCAGCTCTGTTACAGGTTAAAGCACCCAAATAGTGTTAACTCTTGTTCATGTCTTAGGCCGAGTCCATAGAAGGACAGGCCGCGCTGAGCCGTGCGGATGCTCCGTGCTGCGCCCCTGCATCCTCAATGAGGATGCCTTGAGAGGGGGCTCACGTAAGCGTCCGCAGGCGTGCTGAGGCGCTGGATTTTTCAGCTGACAGCCAAGCTGTTTTTCAGTGCGCTGTCGGCTGATAACATCCAATCAGCGCGGAGCAGCGTCAACGTCACGGCGCCGTGATGTCGGCGCCGTGATGTTGACGTCGGTGCGTCGCTGGCGATTGGCCCAGCGACGTCACTGCCCCGCCTCCCTCAGTCTCCCCCCGCCTCCGATCGCGCCCGCTGGCTCGCCTGCATGGGCATGAAATTGCACAGATTTCAGCAGGCGAGCCTCAGCGTCAGCGCGGTCCAGCCCTGCTTCCCCTTCTATGGCCCCAGCCGTAGTGCGTTACACTTGGGGTGCTCATCTCCAGCCCTCAAGCCCCCCAACAGGTACGGTTTTCAGGATATCCCAGCTTCAGCACAGGTGGCTCAGTCAAAAACTTTGACTGAGCCTCTGATCGAGCAACCTCTGCTTAAGCAGGGACTTACTGAGCCATCTGTGTTGAAGTTGGGATATCCTTAAAACCTGACCTGCTGGGAGGAGAGGGGGGTTGAGGACTGCAGTTGAGCACCCCTGCATTAATCCATGACAGAGCCTGATGAATCTGGGGGTTGAAGAACAGTTGGAGAAGAGTCCCTGTCAAAATATGCTAATTTAGCCCTAAAAGTGTATAGCAGGTTACCCTCCCTTGCCTCCTTCCTGGCAGTGGTCCCGTCACTTGGAAGGGTTTGTGTGAGTTGCGTCGGCCATGTTGCAGTTGGCGCAGCCACATACATATGGGCTGTGTGTAAGGCAGCGGCCATTTTAGGCTTGGCGCTGCAGGAAGAGGAGGTCCTGGCTGTTCAGGATTTCCTCTTCGGACTGGAGGCGGCATGCTCAGTCCTGACAGAGCCGGCGAAGGGAGATGTAGTGTCCAGGGAGCTAGTCAAGCCCCCTGGACTAGGCCAGGCCCATTCCCCGTAGGCCCCAGCTAGTTTCCCTTACATCATAGTATTGTAGGACTGCCCAGTAGTAAGGTACCTGCCCTTAGTTTGTATGTGAAAGAAGCAGCGACGCAGACGGAACCGCAGAGGAGGATTCCCCAGGCCTGGTGGAACGGCCACGCAGTTCTTCCAGACGTAAGGAGAGAGGGGATTGTGTCGGAGGACCTGCATCGTGGGATCAGGGATGCAGTCTATTTTAGGAAATACCCTGGTGTACACGACTACCCAGGAAGGAACCCATGTGCCCCAACACTACAGGCGGGAGGGTAAAGCTACCCTCACACTTACTTTGGGTATTACCTTGACGGACACCTTGCACCTTTAGGTGCCCAAGGGTTAGTGTGACTGTTATTATTACTATTGTGACTGTTACTGTTATTATTGTGTGGGTACTGTGGGACCACAATAAAGAGTGTTGCATATACCTTGTTCTGGTTGTGATTTTTTGGGGGTTTACCCTATAGGTATACGGGTTCCTGTGAAGGGCTATCCCGTCAACGCTGGGATCCTCACGGGTGGAGGCGCTACACCAGCCACCCAGGATCACCATGAGCGGAGGTTTAGGCCTTCTGTAAGCCAGGTTAGCACTGTAACACATTATCTGTTGTTTCCCTGGGGGGTAGGGAAAGGTAAAAGTTTCTATCCTACTGTTTTTTGGTGTGTTTATAAGGCTATGGACAAAACTATCATGAATTTTTAAGATGGAAAGATACGTTTAAACTTAATTTTACTGTACTTTTCAGCAAAAAGTCCTTATCCTATTGCAACCAGCCCCATTATAGCAATATATATTTCTTACTTCTAGGACCCAGACTGATACCTATTGCTGAGGTCGGAGCCTGAGTCCTTTATTGATAATTCCTATGCCACACGTGGCTGAGGTCAGACAGTGGGAAATAAGCACACAGCGTTTGTAGTTTAACTATTCTGTAGCCACAGGGTATATGCTCGATATAAGTATGGCCAGATAGCTTAACTCAACCCCTTATCCAAAGCACACCAAGTCCTGTGATATTTTCTTAACTTTATAGGAACGTGTTACGCCGGTACTGCCCCCGCAGACCAGACCCGTCCCTTCTACTGAGGTGAGGAACGTATATGGGCACGCACCCGCAGCAAAAGGAGCGTGTCCGGAGTGTGGTGATTTTGGCGTTGCCAGGCCAGGTGACGTTTAGCTAGCAATACTTGCCGGTACCGGTGTAGAAGTGCCGTCGTCGTTACCGTTTTAGCCAAGGTCAGGGATTGGAGAATACCGGAAGGTCGTTGTCCAAGCAGGGGTCGAGAGCCAGAGAAGGACGTCCGCCAAGCCAAGTCGTAACATAAGTGAATGGGAGAGCGAATGCCAGAATAGTGATCCTAGTGGAAACTATGTCGAGCAATGACTGAATGGCAGGACAGGCAATATAAAGCGTGGCTGACCAATAGGAAGAGGAGGCAGGCCTGGAGGAGTGCATGGAGCTGTCCTGGATAGGCTGTCCAAAGGAGGATACAGGTGAGCAGTCTTTATGCCTGATTGATCCTTGTGTGTGTGTTGGGGGCGGAGCCTCACTGCAGGAGCAGTGAATAAATTAAGAGAGTCCTGCGCGTGCTCTGTAACAGAGATGGGCGCGCGCTCGTAAACGGTAGCAGCCGCATGAGAGAGGGAAGATCCCGCTGGAGTGCGAGAACGCAGAGGACGACGGGGAACCCCCAGAGCCGCCGGAGGCAGCGGGGGTTAATGAAGGTGAGGAGGGACCAGGGCGCGGGTGCCGCGATCCCAGAGTCCTCACAGTACCTCCCCCCTTCAGGATCGGCCTCAGGACGATCCTTCCATGGTTTTCATGGAAACTTCTTTCGGAAGCGTTTGAGGAGTCCTGGAGCATGAATATCTTTCAGGGGTACCCATGACCTCTCTTCGGGTCCAAAACCTTTCCAGTGGACCAAGAAGTGGACTTTACCTCTCGAAAGACGGGAATCCAGTAAAGCTTGTATCTCGTACTCTTCGTTACCCTGTACCATCACAGGATCTGGTTTAGAAGTGTGGTCCGGAAAGAGGCTACTGGAGATGAATGGCTTGAGAAGCGAGGTGTGAAAGACATTCGGAATCTTCATGCTTTGAGGAAGTTGGAGTCGGAAGGAAACTGGATTTATCTGCTCCATGACGGAAAAGGGACCCAGAAACCTAGGAGCCAATTTGAGGGAAGGAGTTTTGAGATGGATGTTCTTGGATGATAGCCAAACCTTGTCCCCGGGTTTGTAGTTGGGTGCCGGACGACGGTGACGATCAGCCTGGGTTTTAGCTGTCAAGGATGCTTTTTGTAGTGCAGATTGGATTCTGGACCAAGAGTCTTGTAGGAGAGCAATATGCTCGTCCACGGCTGGTACTCCAGAGGAGTCTTTAGCAATCGGTAGGCGAACCGGATGGAATCCGTAGTTGATAAAGAAGGGGGTCTCACGGGTAGACTCATTCCTGGAAGAATTAAAAGCGTACTCAGCCCAGATAAGTAATTCTGCCCAGCCATCCTGAGAATTAGAGACAAAGCACCTTAAGTATTTCTCGAGGGATTGATTAACCCTCTCGGTCTGTCAGTTGGATTGGGGGTGATATCCAGAAAAAAAGGAAGATGAGATACCCAGTCTCTTGGTGAAATTCCTCCAGAATTTGGAGACGAACTGGGAGCCCCGATCAGACACGATGGATGTGGGAATCCCATGGATACGGAAAATCTCTTTGGAGAAAATATCAGCCAGGACGGGTGAGGAGGGTAATCCTTTGAGAGGAATAAAATGTGCCATCTTGGAAAACCAGTCCACTACCACAAGAATGGTGTTCATGCCATTCGACCTAGGCAACTCCACAATAAAATCCATCGATATGTGGGACCAGGGACGCTCTGGAATGGGTAAGGGTAAGAGAAGACCCTGAGGTTTCTGATGAGGAATTTTGTTACGTGCACATACCGGACAGGACCGTGTAAATTCAAGAATGGTTTTAACCATATTGGGCCACCAGAAAGTGCGACGGATGAGATCCAACGTCTTCTTGAATCCTGGATGCCCTGCCGAGCGGATGGCATGTCCCCATTCCAGTACCTCAGGAACGAATCTGGGCTCTACGTACAAAGAGTCTTTCGGAACCTCAAGACCGGTCGGAAGATGTTTTTGTGATTTAATGATCTTCTCAAGATTCTTGAATGCCACAGCCGCAATGATCCTTTGTTTAGGAAGGATGGACTCGGTGGTCTTTTCCGGTCTCTCTTCAGAAGTGTAGTGCCTGGAAAGGGCATCCGCTTTGACGTTCTTTGTGCCGGGAATATATGAGAGAACAAAATTAAATCTGGAGAAAAATAACGATCATCGGGCTTGGCGAGGACCTAAACGACGGGCATTCTCAATGTACAATAGGTTTTTATGGTCCGTGAGAATAATGAATGGCTCTTTTGAATCCTCCAGAAGATGTCTCCATTCTTGAAGAGCCATCTTGACGGCCAAAAGTTCCCTATTGCCCACGTCATAATTTCTTTCTGCAGGAGAAAACTTTTTGGAGAAAAACCCGCAAGGGTGAAGTTTGTCCTGGGGAGAAAATTTCTGAGAGAGAACCGCACCTGCCCCACAGTCCGAAGCATCAACCTCTAGGGTGAATGGGAAATTAGTGTTCGGATGTCGAAGGATGGGAGCGGAGACAAAGGCTTGTTTCAGCGTTTTGAAAGCCGAGACTGCCTCTGGTGACCAAGATGAAGGATCTGCCCCTTTTTTGGTCAGTGTAGTGATAGGAGTGATGATAGTAGAAAAATTATGGATACATTTCCGGTAATAGTTGGAAAAACCTAAAAATCGTTGAATGGATTTGAGGGAATTGGGTTGCGGCCAATCCATGACGGCTTTCAGCTTCTCTGGGTCCATGGCTAAGCCTCTGTTGGAGATAATATACCCAAGAAAGGAAGTGGTAGACTGGTGAAAAAGGCATTTCTCCATTTTAGCATATAACCGGTTCTCTCGGAGGCGTGAAAGCACAAACTTCGTGTGAATGATATGATCCTGTAAGTTTTGGGAAAAAATAAGAATGTCATCCAGGTAGATAATGACAAAACGATTGAGAACATTCCGAAAGATGTCATTAATAAAGTCCTGAAAAACTGCTGGTGTATTGCACAAACCGAAGGGCATCACTAGGTATTCGTAGTGTCCACTACAGGTGTTGAAGGCAGTTTTTTATTCATCGCCCTCTCGGATGCGGATGAGGTTGTATGCCCCACGGAGGTCAAGTTTGGTAAAGAGGTTGGCCCCCTGAAGTCTGTCGAAGAGTTCGGAGATGAGTGGGAGTGGATAACGATTTTTCACCGTAATATGGTTCAGACCCCGGTAATCAATACATGGTCTGAGAGTACCATCCTTCTTCTTGACGAAGAAGAATCCGGCCCCCGCGGGAGAGTTGGAATGACGTATAAAGCCCTGCTTAAGGTTCTCACGAATATATTCGTCCATGGCTTCCATCTCGGGCAACGAGAGAGGGTAAGATTTGGCCTTTGGCAAGGTGTATCCGGGTACCAGGTCAATCGGACAATCGTAGGAACGATGAAGAGGTAGGAGCTCAGACTGCGTCTTGCTAAAAACGTCCAAAAATTCAGCGTAAGGAGAAGGTAACTCCCTCTGAGGATTGGATGTGTTAGCTAAAAGAATGGACGGTCGCTCCGTAGACACTGAAGATTCTTCTGACCTTGACCTCCAGTCAATGTGATTAGGAGATACCCAATCGATGAGCGGATTGTGCTTCTGTAACCAGGGCAGTCCGAGCGTAATCAGTGTACCCGGGGCATGAATCACGTCAAAGCCTAGGGTCTTTTCGTGGGAATGAGTAGAAAGGGTGATAGATCCGGTCTCCAAGGAGATATATGCCGGAGTGAGAGGACGATTATCTATCCTGACCAAGGCAACGGGGGAGTTCTTCTTGGAAAGTGGGAACTGATTTTGTTCAGAAAATGTCTGATCCATGAAGTTCCCTCCTGCGCCGGAATCGATAAACGCTGCTGTGGAGGTACGGAAGGTAGGACCAGAAAGGGAAACGGGAATGGTCAATCTTTTGGGGAGTTCCCTTCTGAGTAGGGGGCAAGGAGATTTAGCACCCAGAAAGCACCCCTTCGTACTCACTGGGTTTGGTCATTTCCCGAAGGTGGTGGATTGTCACGGGTACGCTGTTGAGAAGATCCGCAATGAAGGCACGACTCTCCGGCTGAGCGAAGCTGTCGCAAGGGCACCTGAGATTGTTGGACTCAGAGTTGCATTGGTTCTGGAGCTTCCAGCGCAGGCAGTGGAGAGAAAACGGGTCTCGGGTAGTAGAAAACCTGGAGAAGGAAGCACGGAAAGGCGTAGACCGGGATTGCTGACGCTGAGCGCGGCGTACCTGAAGGCGCTGATCCATACGATTGGCCAGGGTGATGAGGTCCTCCAGCAGTCCTGGCCTGGGTTGAGAGGCGAGTTCATCCTTCAGGGAATCCGATAGGCCATTCCAGAAGACGGAGACTAAGGCCTCCTGACCCCAACGAGTCTCAGCTGCTATGGTCCTGAATTCCAAGGCATATTGGGCCACAGGCCGACGTCCCTGTGTAAGGTGCAGCAGGGAATCAGAAGCAGTTTCTTGTCGTGCGGGGGTATCGAAGACCTGTCGAAAGTCACGTCTGAAGGCTGCGTAATCTCGGGTAATCTCAGGTCGCAGTTCCCAGATCGGGGAAGCCCATGCCAGTGCGTTACCTGTGAGCAGACTGTATACATAAGCTACCTTTTTCCGACCAGTAGAATACAGTTGCGGAGCCATCTCGAACTGGATCTCACACTGGTTGAGAAAGCCGCGACAAGCGTGGGGATCCCCTGCGTAGGGCTTCGGAGCCGGAATCTTTGGAGCTGAGGACAAAGTGGAAGTAGAATAGGACTGCGCCGGCGGCGCAGACGCAGGTGGTGCCTGTAGAGATAGGTCCTGTACCTGTTGGGAGAGGAGAACCACTTGATCCGTTAAGGTCTGGATTTGTTGATACATGGCCGTCATCATAGAGTCCACATCAGTCTGGTCTGCGTCTTGTGGGCTCGACATAATGTTACGCCGGTACTGCCCGCAGACCAGACCCGTCCCTTCTACTGAGGTGAGGAACGTATATGGGCACGCACCCGCAGCAAAAGGAGCGTGTCCGGAGTGTGGTGATTTTGGCGTTGCCAGGCCAGGTGACGTTTAGCTAGCAATACTTGCCGGTACCGGTGTAGAAGTGCCGTCGTCGTTGCCGTTTTAGCCAAGGTCAGGGATTGGAGAATTCCGGAAGGTCGTTGTCCAAGCAGGGGTCGAGAGCCAGAGAAGGACATCCGCCAAGCCAAGTCGTAACCTGAGTGAATGAGAGAGAGAATGCCAGAATAGTGATCCTAGTGGAAACTATGTCGAGCAATGACTGAATGGCAGGACAGGCAATATAAAGCGTGGCTGACCAATAGGAAGAGGAGACAGGCCTGGAGGAGTGCATGGAGCTGTCCTGGATAGGCTGTCCAAAGGAGGATACAGGTGAGCAGTCTTTATGCCTGATTGATCCTTGTGTGTGTGTTGGGGGCGGAGCCTCACTGCAGGAGCAGTGAATAAATTAAGAGAGTCCTGCGCATGCTCTGTAACAGAGACGGGCGCGCGCTCGTAAACGGTAGCAGCCGCATGAGAGAGGGAAGATCCCGCAGGAGCGCGAGAACGCAGAGGACGACGGGGAACCCCCAGAGCCGCCGGAGGTAAGTGACGCCAGCGAGGAGTGCGCGCCACGGCAGCGGGGGTTAATGAATGTGAGGAGGGACCAGGGCGCGGGTGCCGCGATCCCAGAGTGCTCACAGAACGGCAACAAACGGATATAGGCACTTGTAGGTGATATGATGTGGTGAGAGAGTGCTTCTCTGTGTGGGGTGCTTTGTAATCAGTGGCATGTAAAAACAGAATGGCCTTGCCAAGACGTGTGTAGCATACAGCCGCGGCCCCTTTTATTCTCCAACATCTCCGAATTTTTTCGGGGATATTTTCTGAATGCCACGCACTTCGCCGCACTTCACCGCGTTCATGCCGCATTCATACCGCAATCACGTTCATGCATTTAATATTACGAGCGTTACAATACCGGAGCATATTCCGGAAAAATAAATAAATACTGCATCTGCCAGCGGTAATCAGAGTTGCGCCGATACGGCCGCATTAGGATAAAGGTGGCCGCCACTGTAAGATGTACTCACTCAGCCAGTTCAGGATGGAAAGGAAGTGAGGGGTTCCTTGGAGACAGGAATAGTCTCAGGACTAAACTGTCTAATCTTGTCAAAAGAGACAGGGGTAGGGGGTGGAATGACCCGTTCTCAGCTAAGAGAACTGGGAGGTTGCTAGGGCAACCAAGACTACAGGCTGTGTAGAAAAGGGACATGTAACAAATGTATCATTTACACAGGCACTGTGAGTTTTCAGAGCAGAGAAGCATGCAGCTGAAATATAGAAGGCTAGCAGGCAGAGCTGCAAGGGGGCGGGGGGGCAAGAGAGGGAATGCATTTTTAATTAAATGTCAGGTTTGTATACTGTACATTCTTTTTAGTTTTATTTGCTGCATTATGGATTGTTTAGGTGTCTGGGAGATTGACAATACATTGCCTCTCTTGGCGACTTTGTTGTTGTTATATTGTTAATGTTCAATAAAGTTTTTTTTTTTTTAATTTTTGTGATGTTCCGTCAGTGCGCGATGACGTCACCAGCGCCACGTCACTCCAGGAAGTGATTTGGACGGGTGGAGATGGCGCGCACTGAGGGTACATAAGTCGTCAGGTGAGTACCTTTTGTAGACACCTTGAGAAAGACCAACGGTCGAAACGCGTTGATGAGGGGCCCTTGGACCCCCTCCATGTAGCTGTTTTATATTTGGAACCAATAAATAACTTTTTATGGGCACGCACTCGATTTAACCCTTTATTTGCCATGCAGCAGTGAAGTAGTGCTTTGTTTTCTATTCTGTTCATCTGAAAAAGGCAAAAAGAAAGAGGTTTGTGTAAAAAAATAATAATGTTGGGCGTCTCCTGGTGGGGCATTGAAGCCACGAGTGAATGCTGTTTAGAAAAGGGTGGAAGGGCTTAAAATCTTAATAAAAATACAAGTTACAAAAAAAAAAAAAAAAGGGTGGAAGGCAAGTTTGATATACATATTATGAATGAGTTCATATTTGTTTTCTGTGTTGTTGACCTAGAGGTTAAGAATCTTGTCCAAGAGACTCAAGAGCTGCTTACTCATACTTATGCACCACTTAGACCTGTCATACAAGTTTAACGAAACACTGCCACTTACACGGATTCGTTGAATTCAAGTTGCTGATAGAGGAGCCTTCCATTAGTACATTTGAAATCCTTTAGCTTACTGACTCTCCTTGACCCAACCATTAGCATGTGGAATTCATTTTTCTTCTCAACAGCAAAAAGCAGGGTTACAAATCCCAGAAGTGAAAACCAAGACTAGATATATTTTACCCAATGATCTCTAGCCAACTGTAATATTACTCTTACAGGAATAGACACTGTTATGGTAAAATAATGATGCTGAGTATTATTGTTTAAGTCAGTCACACAACCATGTTAATTTCATTTTTTTTCTTTCTGATTGTACCTGAGATAGCAATGGGTCCCGCGAAGGGTAGAGGAAAACAAAATACAAACATATGTGACATGGCCGTCACTCCTCAGTGCTTCAGAGAAAAGGTACTTCTTGGTCTTGTGTCCGGTCAATCCTCAGAAGTCTTATCAATGAGGATGGTGATAACAATAAGGATATATATGTGTGTGTGTGTGTGTGTATGATATCAGTTAATATATGTATTATCAGTTAATACAAATGTAAGGGTAAAGGAAAAAATGACATGGCCCTTCTCCGAATCCCAACTAAGAAGATATATTTTCTTAATTCCAATAAAAACATAATATTTCAGGTAATGATAACATATTTTTTTAAGTAAGCCTGGTGCACAAATAAGTTACGTTGACCAGTTTCACAATGCAAGGCCAGTAACTATCCTTACATTGGTGAGACCCCAAAGGTCAAAATAGCTGTCTGTGAGTAGGCTTGCTGGTAATGCACGTCTTTAACCCAGGTTTTGCTATGGAACCTGTGTAAAACTGCAGGTATAATCTTAAAATGATCCACATTATAGTGCATATGAAGCCAAAAGTGATGTACTATGAGTGCTCATTTGCATGTCATTACCCAGAATCCCTGGCTTTGGTGGAAGCACTGTATGCTGTGGGACTATGGTGTAAGGTAGGTTTAGGAGACCTGTCTGAGACATGAATGTTCTCATAAGAGTTCTTTATCATAGCATTATGGAAGCTGATCCTTTTCCAAGATATTTGTCACATGTTTATTTTTTTACTTAGTGGGGCTATATTAGTGGTTCAGTGGGTTAGAACAGGGGTGCACAAACTCTTCTCCCTGCACCCCCCCTGCCTGCTCTCACCCCCTGCTTGCTCCCCCCCTGCCATGGCAACGTGACATCACGTGACCCCGCGGCGTCATTCAACGCCGTGTTGATATGGTGATGTGTCGCTGGAGAGTTAAGGTAAGTAAAGTTACAGAGGCCTTGCACGATCCCCGGCATTTAATTTAAATGCCTTTGGGAAAGCGCGGGGCCTCTGTAACTGCTGCGCCCCCCCCCCCCCCAGTTTGCGCGCCCCTGGGTTAGAGAATGCAGTTGTAAAGTTATAGCACATTGGATGTTAAGAAATACATTGTCACTTTCATACCTCTTGCAGGTAAAACATACTACTAGTTCTAAAGTACCTCACTTTTCTGGTCCTGCTCTTTCCTAGTGCCATTTCAACGGACCTGCTATTTTTGATTTACTTAAATACAAGAATGAGATCAGGAATTTATCTCACTGCATTATTCAAATTACTCTGAAATAAATCAGCACATTAGAAAAAATGAGCAACAAACCTCCTTAAGTATTAAAGTCTATTGATCTTAGCAGAGATTTACTTTGGATATCATTTTCTAAACATGGCAAGAGAGAGCATGTCAAGCTGCTGGGAGCAGTTTATTTTATACAGCCTTAATGAAGACTTTAAGAGTCCAGTTTTTCCTCTGTGACCTCCATGAGCCTTCCTATCAGAATTTCTCCAAACCTTTAACTAAAAGCCTTATAGCACATAGCGCTGGTTTGTAAAAGCTACCTAAATAGACAAAGAAAGGCAGTGCCTGAGAAAATACAGAACGTCAAAAAAGTAAAAACCACGACACAATCACTATAGAAAACATAAAATGAGTATTCAGGGCCATATTTAGGCCACTGGAAGGAGTCTTAAAGCATAGCACTGCTTAGTCAATATGGGCCACATACTAACAAACCTCATTCTACAGTATATGAAACGGCAACCATTTCTGGTGTTAATAGCTTACCATTGCCCAACCAGATATCTCCGAAGTGCCAGATCATAAAAATGAATGGATCACTGGAAATGGCATAAACACAATTGTTTGGAATGCATAATGCCACTTTAAAGCATCTGTGTATGCTCAGGAATTACCTCTGTTAACATGTAAATGCTGCGGTATAAAGTGTGACTGAGTCAGCATTGCTATGCCTATGCCTTAAGATGTCTTAATATATAGCAATGCTGATTCAATATATGGGTAATAATGCACTCTAAACCACTGCTACTGTGGATGTTACTGTGGGTTTGTAGGCAAAGTATGTGGGAAGCACATAAAATCAACATGGCAGATCTAGCAAGTCTATGTTTTCATATGTAAAATATATATAAATATATATATATATACAGCTCAACCCCGTTATAGAGCGATCCGCTAAAATGTGGATCCGCATATAACGCGGTGTGAGCATGGCGCCCGTTTTTATAAAGCAATTTTTTTAAAGCTTTATTGCTGACGGATGGATGGACATACATAATACTTCCCTGCACATCACATACCATCCCCCAGCCTGCACATCACCCCCCAGCCTGCACAACACCTCCCCCCCAGCCTGCACATCACCCTGCCTGCACATCACCCCCCCAGCCCGCACATCACCCCCTGCACATCACATCCCACCCCCCTGCCCATCACATCCCCCCTGCCTGCACATCACTCCCCTGCACATCCCACCACCCTGCCCATCACATCCCCCCTGCCTGCACATCACCCCCCAGCCTGCACATCACCCTGCCTGCACATCACCCCCCAGCCCGCACATCACCCCCCCAGCCCGCACATCACCCCCTGCACATCACATCCCACCCCCCTGCCCATCACATCCCCCCTGCCTGCACATCACTCCCCTGCACATCCCACCACCCTGCCCATCACATCCCCCCTGCCTGCACATCACCCCCCCTGCACATACCATCCCACCCCCCTGCCCATCACATCCCCCCTGCCTGCACATAACCCCCCCTGTACATCCCATACCCCCTGCCCATCACATCCCCTCTTCCTGTACATGATCACACACACACCTTCCCCCCTCCCTCCCTGTACCTCCGCTGGGGGGGAGCTGAGAAGGGAGCTGGTTCCTGGCCTGGGAGAGTTATCCCAGCTCTCCCCCTTCGGCGGACTTGGAGTCTCTGATTGTGGCGGCCATTTTTTTTTAAAATCGCGATCCCGGTTATAACGCGGGTGGACCCCGAGGACCGCTTTATAATGGGGTTCAGCTGTATATATATATATATATATATATATATATTAAAAGAGAGAAAAAGGCCCTAAATAAAGCACTCTAGTATTTGTGTCAGTACAAATCACATGAAGTTTATTTAATGTATTGTCACAGAACAAAAATGGTTAAAACAAAGCACAGAAATGTTTAAAATACAACATGGATCCCCTGTTCATTACAAAGCTAAACAACTCCCTCAAAGAAGATGCCCAAAATACACTCAGATAGTATTCTGAAACACCTGACAAAATATACCTGGTGTGACACCCAACAGACTAAATAGTCACGGCTAGGGCTTTCTGCCTCACTAGTGCCCATTACTAAGCTCAGGGCGCCTTGTCTTACCAGACGCGACGTTATGACGTCACGGACATGCGCAGTGACATATGGGAGGCCCGTTATCTGCCCTTAAACACATTATGCCATTAATTCATTACATCTGTGGCCCTGAGGTATATTATGTGCTACAGCCTGAGGATAAGCTTTCTGCTATTGCCACACATTGGACTCACCAGGCAGGTATTCAAGTAATTAATGACTATTTTGGAGGAGTGTGAGTGCACCCACAATAAGAATTTTTCATTGGCTTATAACCTATGACCATCTCTGACTCTATTAGCCTCACTCTTAGCCTACACCTGTTTGTCCTCTGCATAATCTATGTCATTCTGATTTTTGCCAGGTGATTACACCCACTAGCCCAATTAGTTCCCTTTTTAAACCTGCATGTTACCCTGCTTACATCACCACTCCCAGTAGAAGGCTGTGTGCTGAAACGCGTAGGAGCAGGTCCAGCAGGCAGGATCCCCTGGTTTGTCCCCTCTCTGGGTCACATTACTATGCTCTAACATCCCTCCTTGTTCCCCCCTGAATGTACCGACCACATTGTACCTGATCATAGGTGATGTATCACTCTTTCTAGCTATAGGCTTATATGTGCTTTGCAGGCTTTAATCTGTGTATCTCTGCTGTCACTTACCTGCTACTTTTTGTCGCTTAGACAAACCCTACACTGCAGGGGTTAGTAGGCATATCAGACCTTTTGCAGAAGATCACATAGCCCTAGCCGTGACTATTTAGTCTGTTGGGTGTCACACCAGGTATATTTTGTCAGGTGTTTCAGAATACTATTTGAGTGTATTTTGGGCATCTTCTTTGAGGGAGTTGTTTAGCTTTGTAATGAACAGGGGATCCATGCTGTATTTTAAACATTTCTGTGCTTTGTTTTAACCATTTTTGTTCTGTGACAATACATTAAATAAACTTCATGTGATTTGTACTGACACAAATACTAGAGTGCTTTATTTAGGGCCTTTTTCTCTCTTTTAATCTATTATACTGCCCTTATAGCACCACCGACACATCATTGTAGTTTGGATTTTTCCAGTGTTGGTATTTAGCTGTGTTTACATGTCTTGTGGATGCGGGGTCCTCTCTTTCTCTCTTGCATATATATATATATATATATATATATATATATATATATATATATATATACAGTGTTTGACAAACCTATACATTTGCTCGCCCCGGGCGAGTGGATTTAACCCTCGGGCGAGTAAATATTGGCCCAAGCAGCACACGTTTGGTACTAGGTGGCGAGTAGATTTTTTTGTGTGGCGAGTAGATTTTTTGGTGATTTGTCTCTCCACTGTATATATATATATATATATATATATATATATATATATATATATATATATATATATATATATAAAAATAATGAAAAATGAATAGACGATACCGTTCTGTGGCTAACGAAAGTGTACTCTCTGATACACACTACACTTTGTGTTTACTTTAAGAAAGGGGAATTTCCAGTCAGAAAATGAAATGTTGTTTTAATTATTCCTGCATGAGAAGTCAATAAATCCGATCAGCACCAGAGTGACATTTAATGCATCACATAACAATTATTGTTGGGTATCAAGACCCCCAAAGCGGTTTTAAGATGTGAATGAACCATTTTGAACATGCAGTTATTAGCGTGATTTTAATTACTCCTATTTCAAACGATTTGCAAACCAACTTGTGAATTTGGAAGTGATTACCTGGAATTGTGACTCATGCATTAAATGTAAATGATCAAGTAGTCTTTTTCCGTCGTTGACCTTGATTTTCTGTGTATAGAGAAAAATAAATCAGCCATGTCTGTTTGAGCTGGGGCAAACAAACCGACATCAAATGCACAAAATGTCAGATGTTTATTCCGTTAAATTGGAGGTAGTCGTTAATAGAGAAAATATCGCAATGCAAGTCACACAAATCATATATATATATTAGTTGGAAAAGCCCAAGTCGCCATCAAAAGACTAATATTGACCAGCACACGGAGAGCAGAAAAGAAAAGTATCATCATATGCTTTCAGTTTGGGCCTCAGAGGGACCTTTCTCAGGAGTGAGAAAAAAGACGTGAAAAGCCCCAATATAATGGGGGAAAAAAACAAGGCACCAAACAACTGAATATCCCTGGGCCCTGGTAATCTGGTAAACTTTCTACATAAACGATAAACCCCACTGTGTTTCATACATATCTGGAGCTAAAGTGTTTAGAATCTCTGTGTAACTTTTGGCTGCAACACATTTCCTCCCACAGTTGCTGTGGAGCGATCTCTAAATGACCTCTCCAATTGTAATACAGTGCAATGTTGGAAACCTGAATATATTCTTAAAGAGTCTCTTTAACACTCTATTTTTTTATTAAACACATTACTCTGCCAAGTTACACTTGACTGGTATGGTAACTATTTAAAAATATTTAGTTTTTCAATATCTCCCATGTAAGATAAATGTGTTTTACAAACATTGATTCTTACAAAGATGTCAGTTGTGCTCGAAAAAGTAATGGTATTTTACAGGGCGATCACTAGCACTGAGAATGAGAACAGAATCTGTAGGGCCTTTATATAATGTTTGAGTTGTTCATTGGGGTCAGGGTCAATATATTAACTGAAGAACTAAAGGTTATTTCTTTCTGTCACATCATTAAATATACTGCTTTGCTCCTTTACTTTCTGAATGGTAGCCAATGATGTGCTGAAGTTTTGGGATATTAATGATGCCGATTGCTATGAAAGGGAACAGGACTGGTTAATACAAGACAAGGTTTCCTCTGGCTACCCAAAACAGGATAGTTAATTTATTTTCTATTGACTTCATGTACTGCATCAGATATGTGTTCCTTTTTAAAATACTGATGCCAGTAGCATTGAACACCATATAGTTGATGCAAGGTGTACAAGCAGTCAAAGTAAGGGTTCTCGTGCCTGAGTATGTGTGTTATGGAGTGATTGTGTGATAAATACATTTTCTTTGGAGAGATCTGAATCCCAGGGACAACCTCTTGTGACCTAATTCTAAACAGTTTACTTACCATTACTTTTTATATTTTGTTTATGTACTTGTAATACATTATTCGTGAATTAAGTTTTCTAGTGATGACTCAATTTGTTCATTAATGCAATGCCTAGGAAATAGTATTGACTCCGCTCTGCTATCATTACATGGGAGACAGGACCAATCCTTTGCATGCTGCATTCAGACATTATTGGCCTCATATTGAAGCTTTTACACTGTGTCAGATCTCCAGCACACCACTGATAACGCTCTGTTGAGCAACTGCATCTAGTTGGCTTGTGAGTTACATCTTGTTATCACTGCTGATAGAAATTAAGTTTGGCCAATATTGTCCAGAGTCTCTCTCAGCTGTCACTGCAGTGAACTTTGTGATACATTGTAGATATCTACTAGATCTGTTAAAATACAACCCATCATATGTTTGTTTATATGTTGACAGGATGATGTACATCAAGCAGGTCAAGGGGGAGGCGAATTGTTATGGTGTTCTTGTCAACTTGGCCTACAGGCCATTTATACCCATATTTTAAATGAAATAATGGCTCAAGCAGAAGTGAAACACTCATACTTTAAACGTCTTACTCTTTCTCCTCTGACAGGGCAAGTTTAAGTAATATTAATCAAAAAAGGTTTTTTTATTCATGACATGACACTAGGGAGATATTTAACTCTCTGGGTGGCTTAACATTATCCATCCGACAAGCTTGGGAAAGTTAACTCCTGATCAGACAATAAACAAACACTTAACCATAAATCTCTCTGAGTGTTATTAACTCCTTTGCTGAAATTCTACATGTTTTATACATGACAGAAATGTGGTAAATGAACATCTGTCCTTCTGTATAACTATATATCTCATACTGGACACAGAAATATTTTTATAGTAAAAATATGCCTGTGCTGTCTGCAAAGCTTTTTCTGCAGACTGTTTGGGAGAGTTGTTGAAGGCTTTTCATTGACTCTTAATACTCTATATCAGAATTAGCTTTTCAGGAAACATGAAACTCCATTATGGAGATCATTCTCATTTTTGAGAAAAAAAAGTGGCATGTGTGAATACAGATATAAGAGTTCTCTTCATTATATTAAGCAACTTGGAAAATCTTAAAAATGTATTGTATTCATAAGAAACTCACACATTGCTCAATTCAGATATGCAGCGTTACAAACTGTCTTTACCCAAAGCGAGTTCCACATACCTCTGCTACACTGAACAAACAATGGGTTTCTCATGTTGGTTACTACTGTGGGTTAGAAGCTAAAATAGGGGGTAACCCACATGGTAGATAAGATTGTTTGTGTTTGTACTGTACACTTTGTGTCACTGACAATATTAATGCTGTCTAAGAGCGCGCTTATAGTCCTGGCGACGACATGACATCATCCGTCACCGTTGTAGCAGCAATTTTTGCTTATAGTGTTAGATACAAGACAGAGGGCGTGGCGTTGGTGAGGCCGCGAGCGGTTCGTCGTCATTGGCTGAACCGCTCACGCGGCCACTGACGTCATGCTGCGATCGCTGAAAAATCAATTTTCATTGACTTCCAGCGATCACGACCAAGCCGTCGCTCCGTCGCATCGCTCCTACCATAAGCACACATGATGGATTCAATACACTTGTGTTGATGCAACGTCGCCGGGCCTATAAGTGCAGCCTTCGGCTACGGCGTCAGTGGTCATGGCTACACGTGCGCTGGAGCGCGTGGTGGCATGTGCACCCGTTTCAGCCATGACCTGTGGTCTGCGGCTGTGCTTAGCAGAACAGGAGATCCGACAGGGTGGGGGGGTTGGCGGGTCGCGCCATGACGTCAGGTGGCTGGTTCGCCCTCATTGTCTGAACCGCCGCCATGACGTGGCCAATGCTCGACCACCACACCAAAAGACAGAAATCGTGTCTTTTGGCTAAGGCCGTCACGCATCGCGGCTTGTGCGCATACGCACACACGCCGATTGGGACCTGCCCCATAGAGGGCTGTGCCTTGTGTGCGGTGCGTGTGCCGCAGCGGCTACTGGGGGCCTGGCTTAAAATGAATCCTCTACTTTCTGATGCTGTTATGATGAATGTAAAACATGTCTACTGTGTCTTTTTATCAGACTTAATATTCTGCAAAATAAACTTGGGAAAGATCACACATCTCTACTCACCTATAGTAGATGTGGCATACTCACAAAACAACAAGAACGTAGTGTTTTTAGCAGATTGAAGTGCAGCTATGACAATCTTTAATATCCAGCACGACCCTTCCTCAGGTTCCAAAACCAAAACCTCATTTGTTTTGTTATTTTTGTGGTTATTTTGCAGCTGTCCAGCTGTTTCCAGTATGCACTCTTTTATTTATTTTTGGAGAGTGGCGTCATTTATCGCTTTTTACCTAGGACAAGTTGCTGCAATATGATTAATATTGGAGTGGTTGTACTGAGGGTAGATCCGTTAGTAGTGACACTCACACTGTTAGGTTCTGTGGTGCAATTGAACAGACAGTGATGTAGGGAGTAGGGAGAGCAGTTAGGGATTGGAACAATGTAGTTATTCTGTGTTGCCTTTGTAACCTGTGACAATCCCAGAGAAGAGAAAAGGTCTCTAATACTTTCTGGATCCTGTGAGGAGGAAGACTATGTAAGTAACGAGCTACGGACATGGTTATGTTAGTTCTAGTTACTGTTGCGTTCACTTCCCAGTGGGCCTTAGGCGGGGTGCTCTGCTCGGTATCCCCCCATGGTTTTTCTTTTAAACTCCACATCCTTATTTAGTGCACCGTTTTTATTATTTACAGTCGCACTGGTTTCTGGCCTAAGTTTATTTTAGTTTGAGCCTTAACTTTTTCTGGTTGGTCTCTGGGCCAACCAGATGTCGAATTACCTGATTGATCAAAAATAGATCTAGTTACTGTTGCTGTTCTGCTAGCTGAAATTGTAGAACTTGCAGGTAGGGATGTGCGGCTCCAGCTTGCCCCATCGGGATCTATCTACTAAAGTTTCTCGACTGGAAAGCTGGGACAGAGACCAGAGCAACAATCGAAAGCAATGGGGTTTCCTCCCACTTTGCACTGGTTTTGCCACAATTTTGCAGCAGGGAGAATTTATCCCATTCTGTCTATATTAATCAGTGGATGGGGTTCAGTGGCAAGAGCAGAGGCACTGGGAGCATTACTAGAGATGTTGGTTGGCAGTTTTTATTTGTCCATGGTTTTTTGTGCCAAATTCTACAATAATGGCTAAGGCTGTGAGACCCGAGGCCATTTTCTGCAGTAAATGTCATTCAAGATCATTTTTAAGAGGGGTCTCGAATTTTAGGGTGTATCTCTAATGCATAATGAGTTGCCAATACTTATGGAAATATTGGCAAATGTTGACAACTTTGTGAAAGTCCAAACTTCTTCAATTGTGCAAACTTGTGCAAAGGTTTCAAACTGCTCTGCTAATTAAAGAGGCAATCCAAACGTGATATTTCTGACAATTTTTTTTAACTTTTAACATATGATTGAGGCAGGGGGTCTCTAGAGCTGGACCCCATTCATTTCAGCCCTGTGAACTCCCTGCTTCCGGAGATACAGACCTCCCAAGGGGGTGCTGGTAGCCACTCGGCTACCATTGTTCATATAATGGTGGAGTTTCAAAGCTCCCATGCCCTGTGTGCCAATAGGAAGTTGTGACGTCATCTCTTGCGGCTTCCTTTTGGCTCACGTGATGTGGGACATTTAAACTACAAAGAGATATCGGCATCACCTTCTGAGGTAAGTATCTTGGGAAGCAGGGGGTCCCCGGAGCTGATATCAATGCAGTCTAGGACTGGAAACCCCATGCTTTAAATATCTATCTATCTATCTATCTATCTATCTATCTATCTATCTATCTATCTATCTATCTATCTATCTATCTATCTTTACATACACATACACCATCCAAAATACATATATACTGTATACACCATCCATGCAATGCATAATATACTGTACTATCTATCTATCTATCTATCTATCTATCTATCTATCTATCTATCTATCTATCTATCTATCTATCTATCTATCTATCTATCTATCTATCTATCTATCTATCACACCATCCATGCATCATAGCTTCACTTTATATTTTTTCTATAAACCTGGAGTGACGTGGACATCTTTTCTATTTTGTATAATTTTGATCTGGAGAGAGGAGCCTGCATCGTCCAGCGAGCACCCACTCTGAAGCTATGTCACTTTAATGATTTATCTTGTTCCAGGAGTGCTTTCACCATGTATTATAGAATTATACATATACATATATGTATATATATATATATATACACCACCCAATTTGTAGAAGGACAGGGAAGGTCCCACAGTGGACTGAAACCTTACGCTGTTGCTATGAAAACATACGCTGTTTTGTATGTGAGCGTATGTGGCCAAATAGGTTAAAGAAAAAATGCCCTGCTGAGCTTGTATAACTCCCACTGACACACAGTACAGAAATGTTCATTTAGAGCAGGTTAAACCAAGATGTTTTACACCAAAAATAATTTGAAGTGTTTTAAGAAATGTAACCTTTTCTTTTCCCCCCATACATTTTTAGTTTGAGAAAAAAGTTTTATAGGACACAGAAAAGGATTCATAGGATATAGGACATCACAGAATACGTACTGCATCTCCAAACTACGGAAGGTTACACAGACTCATTTATACAGTGTATGGATAGGTAACCAATAATACACACATCTATACATTTGAAATAGTATGTTTATAGGCCTGTGATCACAAGTATAACAAGTAGCTTGTTACTCTCATAGCTTCAACACACATTACAGTGACATGTTCAACCTTCCATACACATTTAGCACAAATCAATTTGCAGTTTAATAATACAATCCCTCAGCAATATACACCAGGGATGCAACGAAGGAAAAACACTCGCCCATGTTACACTTCCTCTCTTATTCACTTGTGTTTAAGAATTACTGATAGCAGTAACTAGCAGGACTTGCACGTGGACTTTTAATGCTTGGAGATGTTTTTGTGAAGTTTGGTGCTATTTTTTTTTGCACAAAACCTCATCAAATTTCACCTGATTCGTGAACTTCAATGAAAGCTTTGTACATCTCTACTAAACACCAAAAAACACAGAACTGTACAATGAACAAACATACTTTTTGCTTTGTATTATGATAGAACCTTGCAGAAGAAAGATTTATGCAGCGATGACCAAGTTGCAGTTAGTTATTAGTCTCCGTGCCTTAGAAAATGTTTCACATATTTAAAACCCCCTAAAATTTAATTTTACATAAATATTTCAACAAAGTAGAAAAATTGCTGTATATTACTTCAACGGCAACAATCATCTTAATATATAAAATCGAAAGGTTAGTGCTATCTGCGGTGAATCTGATTGGTCCTCAGCCTCTGGCCAATCTGATTGGTGGCTCTGACGTCACCCAACTGCCACTCTCTTCCCCCTCGGTCACACACACACACACACACTCACTCTCCCTCCGCGGCGCTCACTCACCTCCCTCCTGGCGCTCACTCACCTCCCTCCCCGGCGCTTACTTCCCTCCCTCCCCGACGCTCACTTCCCTCCCTCCCCGGCGCTCACTTCCCTCCCTCCCCGGCGCTCACTTCCCTCCCTCCCCGTTGGGGGAACAGGCAGTGGGCAAGCAGCCTTCGGAAGGACCCCCGCTCCCCGGCGCTCTACCACTTCTCCCCACCGCCCAGAGCACGCTCTCTATGGCTCACCCCCCACCCCCACACCCCGCTACCCCGGTCAACATCCCCGAGGAGCAGGAGGAGGGCGGCAGGGAGTTGCGGCCGCGCAATAGCTCCTTTGTGCCACCGGGAGTCGCCGGAGACCACGAGGGGGGAGAGAACCACTGGCAGGCCGAGGAGCGCGGCATGCTGCCAGGTGAGGAAATGCAGGGGGAGGAATCCATGCCTTTGACGCCCCCTGCCTTTGACGCCCCCCCGCCTTTGACGCCCCCCCCCCACCTTTGACGCCCCCCCCTGCCTTTGATGCCCCCCCCATGCCTTTGACGCCCCCCCCTGCCTTTGACACCCCTTCCTGCATTTGATGCCCCCCTGCCTTTGATGCCCGCCCCCTGCCTCTGACGACACCCCCCCCTGCCTCTGACGCCCCCCCTTGCCTTTGACGCCCCCCCTGCCTTTGAGGGCCCCCTGCCTTTGACGCCCCCCTGCCTTTGACACCCCCCCCTGCCTTTGACGCCCCCCTTGCCTTTGACACCCCCCATGCATTTCACCTGCCCCCCTGCCTTTCACCGCCCCCTCCCTGCCTTTCACGCCCCCCTGTCCCCTCCCTGCCTCCGGGCAACGCAGGGTATATCAGCTTGTAATAATAATAGTTACAAAAATAGTAATTCTTGCAAGGAATTATTATTTTTGTATATTAATTCTTTCGAGATTTAAAGGGATCCCTGTTTATTCCCGCGACACCTCTCTATCTATAACTGTTTAAAACATACAGTGGTGCTGTTTGCAATCTATTTTGTCATTAATAATAATAATAATATTAATAATAAGTAATATAATACTATTGAATTGTAATAATTTATTGACAGCTAAAGACAGAATACTATTTTAATAGCCGCTACGACTCGGAATTATTACCTTGCCAACGATGTTTCTATATAAATGTTACTGGTATTCTTAATTCAAAAACGTTTTTTTCTCATTTGAAGCCTTTACCCATGTAAAGATCATAAAAAGTTCAACATGACATGATGAAATATAATTGTTTGTTTAGAAAAATGATCTGAACATTGTGGTTTTTGCTTCTACAATACACTTGATGCTGGTACCAAATGTGAAACACATGTAGCCATATAAAAGCTTTGCTTACAGGCAGACTTTGATCTTTGTCATTTTCATATTAAGAAAAAGCTTGCATAAAAAATAGAAGTTACCCAAAGTAAGCGGAGAGTTTTAACAGCTGTGTTGGTCCAAGAAAAAAAAAAAAGAAGAAAAGAAGCTAAATTGGAAAATATATCATGGTGCAATTTACTCCTGAACGCAAAGCAACAAGTGTAATCTACGTCAATGTGGGTCAGCGATGTGTGACACTTGTTAATCTGGCTTCTCACACATGGAGCTAATCTCTTAGGCCTCAGAGGCTGGTGGATATTTTGGACGCAAAGAGGGAAGAAAGCTGCACCATTTATTTGCACCCATTCTGATCAACCTCCTTATAACATTGCACTGCCGATTTCCCCCACTGAATCCTGATATTTGATACAAGTGGAGTAACATGAGAGCAAAGTAGCATGGGGCACTGATGAAAAGTGAAACAGAGTCAAAATGATGCAATGTGCACCTGTTTTGGGAGCAATGCCACATTGTTGCATATCCCTGAAGGCCTTTGTAGGTAGTGATACCTTTATTCCACCAGCATAAATAGTGCATGCGAATCCTTGTGAATTATTTTCATGCAGATCCAATAAATCACAACCAACCCATAAGAGAACATATTATGTGACATATTAGAGAACTAGTGCAAAGAGAAGAATTTTCATCTTGCCTTTGGAGGTTGTAAATGAAAGCAGCAGTCGAGGCTGCCGTTTAAAAAAAAAAAAAAAATTCCAGCTTTAAAGCTGCAGTTCAGGCTCCTGTTTTTTGTTTTTTTTTTAGTTTTTTTTTTAACTTCAATAGTTTCATCTGGGCAATCTCTACTTACCTAAAAAAACTGCATAGCAGCCTGTCAATTCGTTCTCTGTCTATTGATCGGCAAAGTTTGGCGACATCTTTAAATATGGGGAATGTAAATCGTTGCTATAGGAACAAGCATGCTTGTTAAAATAGAATACAAGAAAATTAGTCTTTCAAAGTTGTTGTTTTTTAAAACAGAAAATGCTAAAAGTATTTTTTTATTACTACAGAACTGATTTATTAAAAAAACACACATGCAGGATATTGCTTGAACTGCAGCTTTAATATGTGCATCAATACAATCCACACAATGACAAGTAATTAGCGAAGTTGCTGATCAATCCGTTCTCCTGTGATCAATCAGCGAAGATTCGTTTCGGGGGTCCACTAAATGGCTGTCAGTGCAGCAAGTGCAGGAAGAACGGCGGTGCATCTGTTGCTGCTGAAGATAGATTGAAACCGCAAACTGCAAACTGCAAAAACTATGTGCAAAAATTTATTTGGGGCATAATAAAAACAGCCAAAAGGACACTCTAACGCGTTTCACGTGGTATCCCACGCTTTATCAAAGAGAAAATATCACAAAACGATCGCATACTTAAATACCCACAATCCCCTGTCCTATCCTATGACGCTACGTTGCTAAGGCCAATCGGAAGCTTGGGAGGCGTCACACCCTTCTTACTAGCATGGGGCACGTAAGCCTAAGACACAGCCAGCTGAACTTCACTGTGTGATTGCAAGGGAGGTAATGTATCCTCCCAGCTATGACGCGATGGTCCGTCCGGCCAATCACGTGCCTATTGGGACAGGGAGTCCTGAAAGTAAACAGAGAGCTATTAAAAATCTTTACTCGGGGGAAAGGAATGGTGGGTATATCAGTAAAAACATGGAACATACTGGGTCACTGCTATGATGCATATTTCATTAATTCATCTTGAAGAGAGTACAGGGAAAACGGCGGTGCATCTGCTGCTGCTGCTGAACATTGGAAACCACAAACTGCAAACCAGAAAATATCCTAGGTGCAAAAATTTATTTTAGGGCATAGTAACAGCCAAAAAGAACACTCTGATGCGTTTCCCGTGGTATCACACGCTTTATCAAAGAGTTCTTTTTGGCTGTTACTATGCCCTAAAATAAATTTTTGCACCTAGGATATTTTCTGGTTTGCAGTTTGTGGTTTCCAATCTTCAGCAGCAGCAGCAGATCCACTGCCGTTTTCCCTGTACTCTCTTCAATTGTTCCTTGGTAGGAGCACGCAGGACAGGACCAGGATATCCCCAAGGTCAGCAGTGAGTAATCCATTTACTTCATTTATGTGATCAGTCCCACACACGGTTACCTAGACCACCACATAAGACTTACCTATATGGCTAGTGGCATAATCTATGGGAGTGTGTTTAACATTGGACTATCTGGAATCCTGAGTCTTATGAACTGTCCTATGCTATGAAGGTGTTTATATTTTTATATCATAATCAAACATTGCCTACTCCTGGTTAGCATCACAAGTGGGAATTAACCCTCCCCTTCCCTTCCATTAATTCATCTTGTAATGATTTATATTGCAATAGTTAAAGAAACAATGACCCACATAATAACATGTAGAAGATTAAAAACCACTATCAACACTATAGTGTCAGTGCAGCAGAAGAGGACCAAAGATGTAAAGTTATGTAGGGAAGACCCTATAACCAGGCAGTCACTTGATACAATTGGTGCACTGCTAGAGAGAGGGCAGGGCTCAAAAAGGGGTGTGCCAGAGCCTGTTTCAGAAGAGGAAGGGGATGTGACTTTGTAAATGGTTGCTATAGAAACAAAAAATGAGTGTTACATTATAATACATTAAAAATGTAATTCAGAGTTGTTGTTTTATTTTTTTACCGCTACAAGTATTTTCTCATAGTACAGAACTGATTTATAAAAAAATAAATAAATCAAATGCGTAGGATATTGCTTGGTCTGTAGTTTTAAAGGAGTTAAGGAGGAATTACACAGATTACAAGCATTATTACTTACAAATTCACTCTTTTTTTAAACTTGATACATATAATGGTTTGCTTGGCTAATATATGTATGTATAGATAGATAGATAGATAGATAGATAGATAGATAGATAGATAGATAGATAGATAGTGATGAAGCCCTATGTGTAAGTAGGCTGACTTTGATTAATTTCCTTCCAATTAATGACTTTGGTCATATTTAGTAAGCAGTGTTTTGCTGGAAGAACCCTTACTGCCCATTCGGGGTGTACTATGGCAGAAGACTGCTTGGTAAGTATTGCCCAATATGGTGCGTTGTCCTCTTAGCTTCATTACCTACAATATAAGTGTAATGGCCAATTCCCCCAATTGTGGTTGTTGGACTTTATTGATTAGAAAATGTAAGGTTTGTAGGATTTGGTCATTGAGAATCTGCTTCCTTATCAATATATAGGAAAGTTGAAACCTTTGCAGGTGTGTTTATATCCTCCTCTGAAGTCGTACAATCCTGCTGTCCGTCGTACCAAAAACCCCCACCCTGCAATCTTGGCACCATTGTCCTGGCTGTGCACGAGGGAAGGAAGAACAGAGTAGCCCAGCTAGTTACAGTATAATGTTCTCAATTCTTGCTTCTTTGGACAATCAGATTAGATTTTTCCCATATTAATGAGCTGAAATTTGGGGAAACAATGATCGGTCAGCAGGTCCTTTCCCTTTAGATATAAAGTATTGGAACGTTTGAGGCCGAAGGATCCCAGAATGGCAGACCTTTAGGTACGTAGTAGCCCAATAACCATTTGGGATGAGAATAAAAGAGTTTGCTATTTGCTTTAGAATTAAGACATTTTTATTAGTGACTGTGCAAAGCAGAGCAGTATTGTCATTATACATGGACTGATTCTTTTTTTTTTAGGGCAGACATTGAGACTGCAGGGTGAGTAATTTCTGAGCTCATTTTTCCATGCCTGGGGAGAGTATGTAAATCATGTGAAAATATTTACATGTCATGCATATAGTTTCAGTTCTTCCAGCGCAAATAATTTCCTTCACTCTTGTGCCATTTTTCCGGGGCAAAATTTGAATAAGGTACAAGTATATATTTTCAGGGTATTTTATTAATTTCCCAAGAATTGGAGGCAAACATTTGACCCTCTATCTTGCATTATTAATTACTTTTTTCTTTCTTATGTGTTCTATTCAACAGAATTCAAGATATCATTATCTCATCACAACTTCTACACAGGTTTCTCCATTACATTCATGGGACAATCAGTAAATGGGAAAATCGGTGCATGTTCTCGTCTTTATTTCTCTGTCATTTATGTGCAAAAATGGCAAATTTGTCAAATAAAAAGCAAAGTGAAATCAGGAGTCTTTGTTCGAAAGAAATCCGCACAGGTTGGGTGAAGGTGAAACGTTACCTATTTGTGGTCTTGAAAATGGTTTTGATTCAAGGCCAAGGTTATTATTTGCAATTTTTCCCTTCTGGCAAAGGCAATACTTTTGAAAGTTTAGGAAGCAGGTTTCCCTAGTGGGAAAGAAAAATACTTATCTCCCAATCCCAAATGTTTCCCATTTGCAAAATCACGTATAGCTACTGTACTGTATGTAACCAATCTCCCAAGAATGAGACGCGTTGTATAGCAAACTTGTATTGCTTCTGAGTGCTCCTGACTAAAACGTAAACAAATATTGATCAAGAACTTTAATGGTGCAGCAAAAATAAAAAGTACTTTTACTTAGAGGCCCATTTGATGACTCAAGGTAGATCCACAGAAGTGTGTCACATTTTTAGTGTTACGTTATCGCCATTTTACGTATCGATATCCATAGTGCGTATACCCAAAGGTGCTTAGTGTTACGATGTCCTCACACTCGCATGAAAAATAGCTGATCAATAAATTCACTGGACGTTTTGCTCACTCATTTGCAAATCGTATGGTAGCGAGCAGTTTACCTAACAAAGGAGATCCTCAGACCTCCGTTAATGTTAGTGCTTGGGAATAACGGTACAATATTTAGCACCTAACAAGAGCTGGCGTTGCCAACATGTAGACCGTGATTATCACTGAGATCTGTCTGGGAATAGCCTAAAAACAATGTACTGAATATAGGACTTAATCCTTTCATTCCAAAAAGCTACATGTGCCATACAAATGTAGCGCACTTTCTCCACCCCCTGAGAGATGTGTGGCTATGGTGTGTGTATATGGTGCAATACCTGTTGTGCACAGGAGATCTGAGTTTCCGCTACTGGGAACCTGGGCTGTACCTGAGTCGATGTTCGGCCGGTAGCGCCTCCACCTTTACAGGGTTCTATGTTGTAGAATAACCCCGCTACAGGACCCGCATACAATAAAATACACACTTATGAAAGATAACAATTTTACTGAACATAAATAACCTAGAATATATATATATACCACCAACCAGGCCACGGCCGTACCCTCCAATGCTCCGCTCCCCCACCCAAGGTATGTGTGATAGCGCTGCCCCACTATAGTGTTTGAGTTGGTGCACTGATGCGTTAGGTACCTGCCGGGTGATGCCACACCCGGGCGCACTGATGCCACGATGCTGGGATCCACAGATCCGATGCTGATACTGCGAAGCCTTCGCCTTTATGTTGGGTGGGTCCCTTGTGGATTGTACCACCATAAAAAATGTCTTTATTAATGTAGGGCAATCTGTGTCCTGGACCACAGGCCGAAGCCACCGTGCGGCGTCTCCCTGTGTCCCTAACACTAGTATTGCAAAGCAGGGCAGGGTCCCTATCTGAAGGGCAAGTCCCTATCGCAGCCACAAACTATGTGGGAGTTGGGGCTTAATAGGGGGTATCTGGCCTAGTGCAGATGCCACTGAAATCTGCACATATAACTTACTCCTTCCTTGTCCCAGCTCCAACTGCCACTCTCCTAACTGTCAGCTCAAACTTCAAGCACACCCAACGTTCCAATCTCCCCTCAGGAGATTCTAGCATCCCTATTGGCTGTACTGTGTCATGTGTTGTGCAGCCCCTGGGGCTGCTGGAACCTTCGCATGCGCGAACCTTTTCTGCGCATGTGAGTGCACAAACAAAATGGCGGTGTCCTTACTGGCTACCCGCCTTCAGCGGAGGTTAGGAGAGCTAAAGGGAGGACCAGGCTACATCAATATATATATATATATACAATATATATATATATTATGGATCATATAAATGTCTGAAGCACATCATAAACTATATTATGGTTTGTAGTGATTAAAGTGATATGTTTGTGTGAACTAATATGGTATATCATTTAATAATGAATGTGTTAAGGGTGGGTGTACAATAATGTATATCCATACATAGCTCAACAATATTAATTAATTTTATTAATGTACAATTACAATAAGTGAAGGAAGGACACTATAAATAATGGAAAAGGTAATAAGTGTTTTTTTACCTTTACAAGATTTTCATTAGCTTTTGGTAACGCACATGGGTAACACTTCTTAATCTCATGCTTTAATAACGTGCGTTAATGTTTGACCAATGTGCATGTGCAGTGTATTGGAGACCCATGAAAATTGCTGTTAATAGCATTGCTACGATGACGAACAAACGTTAGTTTTGTATCTCATTAGTTTTGAGGATACCCGTTAAAATGAAAAAAAAAATAACGTCTGTTCCCAATTTCGGTAATGACCATTATTAGCACAAAAATAACGGACTTCTGTGGGTCTAGCACTTTGTTGGGAGGTGGAAATATAGCATGAAGTTGTCATATGTTTATGTATGTACTACAGCTCAACCCCCTTATAACGCTGTGCTTGGCGTCCAAAGAATCACACCGCGCTATAAGCGGATCGCGTTAGAAATAATGTACAATTGTATGCATTGTACAATAAAGTATTTAAGATACCAATAATTGTGTGGTAAAGTATTCATAAATACGAAAATTGGGAGCACGCCTGCATCGCGTTATAAGCAGATTCGCGTTGTAACGGATCGCGTTATAACGGGGTTGAGCTATAAATATATGTATGCATATTTTTATTTATATAGCGCTATCAACGTACAAAGTGCTGTAAAAAAGAGACAATACATCACAGAGAATTATAATATAGTTAGTGCAACAAACATAACCTCAGACAATAGGAGGGAAATCCCTGCCCCTGAGAGCTTACAATCTAAGTGGTATGTGGGAGAGTTACAGAGGCAGCAGGTGAGGGAATAAGTGCAGTAGGTGCCAGTGCTTGGCCACAATGATTGATATGTGCGATTTATGTTTGTTTTGGTTGCTTTACATTAATGTTATATTGTTTATAATTTCTAGGTAAAAAATATTTTCTAATTGATATATTTTATGATATACTCTTCATATATTTAATGTAATTACTTGGTAGGTGCCCTGTATTTACCTACATTTGTTAAAAGCTACAGTTGACTCATGCATGGCATGTTACATACCTACACTGTACTCTAGATAGCTAATGCCTTTTTTACTCGGTCTCCTTGAGCTGTGAGCCTGAGAGAAGAATGTTACACTCAAGTCAGATCACAGCTGCAGATTTTCTCATAGTATCACTTCTTTTCTTTTGACTGCAGTGAGTTATTCTAACTTTGGATATACAATTATTATTGCTCCTTCCACTTGATGGGTGCAATTACAACGTTAATTTAGTATTTCAGAAGCAAACAAGATCAACATAACAGTTAATTTGCAACTATCACAGCTGATTTCAAACACTGATCCTAAGGAATGTTTTTACTATTACTTTAAAAAGATTGAAATTGTATGTCATCTGAAACTGTGTGCAAGAGGTCACTTTGCCAGAGTATGGAGTGTTTGGGAATAGTGCTGTCTGACACGGGCGAGGGAAAGAATGCAGTGTACTTATAAAAACATAATAATTTAGAGAGTGGCATACCGTCAGAGGTATAAAACTGTAAGCAATACTGAAAAGAACTAAAACCACAGGAGACCATTACTTCAATAAAATAAACATTTTCTGCGACTTTTCTTCGCTCATGAAAGAACAGTTGTTTCGCAGTCATTCTTTGTTGTCTTTGAGTATAACTCCATCAGGTTGGAAGTAGAAAATACTCAGTCTGCCACCACTTGTCAAAATATCCCTACGGTATGTGCATTGTCTGTTAGATGGATGAACCTCTGTTTATATAAATGTTAGGGAAATTTCCACGTGAAATGTAGTGCATGTCCTCTGTGAGGTTCTCTAAATGTTAAGCGTTTGTATCTTGGGATCCATAAAACATGTACTTGTATAGTCAGGGTGTAAACTGATTCTTTTTTTTTTAATATAACTGGCTGAGTTAAAATAACAAGAAATAAAACAACAGTGACTCGTACAGGTACATCAAAAAAATATACTGTTGCACTAACATCATGGTTTCAATAAAAGTCTATTCACAATAATATAGTGGGAGCCACACTATCCATCTGGTTGTCCAACCTTGACGGTGATCTTCCTGCACGTCAATGGCTTACCCTTTTTTTTTGGTGTAGCTGTGTTTTTGTTTGCCATTACAAGCTGTGCTTGGCGTATCAAGGTTATATTGCATTTTTGTATGTAAATTGTTGTAGCACATGTCGTTCAACCCGTGGGGAGATTATGGCTATGCGACTGCTTGGTGTAGTGCTGGTTACCTGTGAGATGAGTTTCCCGCAATTGTGTGGGGGTACAGGGCAGACTTTTAGGGATCCTTCTGGTTCTTTTCATTCTTGGTGTCAGCGCCTCCAGACATAGGGGGCTTCAGCAAGACTTTGACAGTCCTTAATATCACTACCTCTCTCCACACAGACAGCAGCGGAGCCAGAAGTACAAATTAGGATGTTCTTTATTACAGCAGCCACTGCTAGTGTTGTTGCATCGTATGCTCAAATTGATAGGGTAGATCCCTGGCTTCTGGATGGTACTGGCCTGCGGGTAATGATGAGGCCTAGCTGGATTAGGTTATGTGTTTAGCCGATGAGGGGCTGAGCACATATCTCACTCCCAGCCGGGGGCAGGGGCAGGCTGGAACAACCTGACGGTCTCACCCCTAAGGGGCTAAACTTCAATCTCTAATTTAGGCACTTCCTTCTTGCAGCTCAAGGAGGGAGGGTCCAGTATCTGTACCCCCATTGGCTATCACAGATCCATGTGTCAACTCCACTCCTGTCACTCAGGAATTCAGCATGAGTAGGGGGAAAACTCCATAGGATATTCTGTCACGGTCTACATCTTATTAGAATTTACATGACAGGGGATTTAGAGAGCTAGCTGGATCAGCCACCGCTATATAGTATAACCATGCATGCAGTGCTAAAAGATAATAACATACAGGGTAGAGTACAAATATGTGCATAATGCATACTGTACAAGTAAACATTGGGGGAAAGGAGTCCCAAAGATTTTGCAATCTGACTAGTGTACTGGAAGACAGATAGAGTACATAGAAGTTCAAATTTTATAAGGCAAGGTCAGCAGTGTAAGTGTGTATTCAGTGTGTCATGAGGCCATGCTGCGGTGCTTGGCTATGGAAATGCTTGATTGTAAAGGTGACTTCTCAGGATATATAATAGATATTACAGGCTAAAGCAGGAAAATTCTGGGCATTATTGAAAACCCTGCTCTCCGATTGGTTATAATTCGGGCATTATCCAATCAGTAATGCCTGGAATTTTAGCAGCTTGCAATATGTAGTTTTCTGTGTGTTTATTTCCAGCCAATCAGCTTTCAGAACAGTTGAGACAGGGCAGGGGATTGGTCAGAATGAAGTAACAGCTCTGAGACAGGGCAGCGGATTGGTCAGGAAGTATCACCCACGAACAGGGCATTACTGGCCAATAAGGCCCTGGCTAGGTTAAAGTCCCTCGTCTTCGCCTCGGGCCTTCAACTCTTCCAGCCAGGACATTATTGGCCAGTAATGCCTTGCTCTTCGTGGATTATTACTTAAGTAAGAGGTTCTAAGAGTGTTCCAAAGGTAGGGAGTTTTATGAGAAAAAAAGTTTAGGCGAGACAGTGGAGAAGAAATGCGTGGGACAGAGTCCTGAGTAGAGCAGTTTAGATGAATAGTGAGAAGAGAAGTAAAGAGCCATGAAAGACAGAAGGATAATTGGGTAGATGATATCACATTCGAGTGGGTAACTATCAAGCTCCATTATAGGTTAACACCTAAATAGGCGTTAACTGCGATTCAAGTCAATGGAAATTAACAACTGTTCTGGTGCGTTATCCCGAAACAGAGCTTGGTGGATCTGGAGGCTGGTGGGATATGTGTGACTTCTAGAGTAGATGGATGCAGGGTGTGCAAGAAATTGTGATATTGTCATATCATTAGGAGAGGAATATACGCTTCGTCTAAGGAATGGGGTAATATGTAGAAATCTGCCATACTGATGCAAATATGTGTATCTGTGGGGTCTTGTCTAAAATATGGAGGTCCATAGGCAGGATACACTTAAAACTTTAGTTGGATTGACAAGCATGTCTGCAGCATGACAGCCGTCGGCTATTCTATAGTGGTTTTAGCCGATTACTTGGAGAAGCTGACTTTCTCTTTTTCTCCTAATTTTCACATTACAATTTGCCATTAAAATGACCTTATATGTACAGTATGAGGTCAATTTTCACGTAATAAAAAAATGAATGTGATAGGTAAAGTGAACTATATTTTGCAGATTATTGTAATACAATACTGATCTTTGTTAAGAAAAATACTCAATATAGCAAACTCAACTCTAAACCCAACTCATGACACTTTTCAGTGCCTTGTTGAAGTTATCAAATGTGTATTCCACACAAAAAAGAAATATATAAACATGTTTTTTTTTTTTATTATTCTACCCTTATGTGTGTAGCCTTTTAGCTTCCATCCCCACTTACACAGGGGTTTTATCTACATTTTCAGCCATCTTTATTAAGATGGTTTCCTCGGTAAGGATTGAGGAAGCAATCTACTGTGGGGTTGAAGCAGCAATTTTACTTGTCTGTATTATATATTATATATTGTTGCACTTTTCACTTGCACTAATATCACATTCACTGATATTTTATATCGATATAAGCACTTATGTTTGTTTGCTTTAGCATCTTATTCAATATTTTATCTTATTTTAAGGTAACACCTAATTATATCTAAGCGCCATTTATAGATAATCACTTTTTTGCAGTATTAAGATGAGTACCCTAAGTAAAAGAGGCAATTGGTTCAGTCATCTATTTAATGCCTATTTTTCAATTGTCTAGTGCAGCGGTGCGCAAACTGGGGGGCACGTCCCTGAGGAAGTAGCCTTGTGGATACGAAATGCGTAGGACTGTCACTCTTTTATATTTCTCTTAGCCGATGATCCCAGTGTGTTTCTGTACCTTGTCTGACGCTCTTTATACGCGACGCTCCGTGGAGGAGCTTGCGCGACTAACAGTGATGTAATTGACTGGTCCATTGCATACACAGTCTCTACTCGGACCCTATATTGCGCTGTGATATACAGACAAGTTGTTCATTTGGACATTTCAAACTTGTCACCACTGGTATGTGACTATCACTCCACAAGGACTTCTAATCCTCCGTTTCCTGGTATTTACCTGACCGGAACGACACCATCCTGATTGAAGGGACGCCAGCTCTGAGACGGATCTTTGGTGCCACTATTGAGAGAGGCCACCGCCACTGACGAGCCGTGAAGACGCCCTGATACCATTGCTATGATCGCTATGAGATGTTTCACTTTCGTGTACCTACCTGCTGACTGGTAATCTCTGTGTTTATCACAGTTAATGTTTTTACCCTACTTATCTGATGTACGCAGATTACTTACGTTTTAAATTGCTAAAACTTATTTTTATGTACTTCACCATGTGCGTTTTTGCGTTGTTTTCTTGTGTTTTCATTTAATTTAAATGCCGGGGGAAGCGTGAAGTCTCTGTAACGTCCCTTAGGGCTGTTATATAGTGTGTGCGGCCGTGCGTGCGCGCGTGCCTGTGCGAAGGCGCGTGCACGGGCCGCACACGTTTTGTGTGTATACTGTGCGTGAGTGTATAAGTGTATGTGTGTATGTGTGTGTATGTATGTGTATGTATATGTGTGTGTGTACATGTGTGTGTGTGTGTGTGTTTTGAAATAAATAAATAAATCCTTTAAAAAATTTTTAAAATAACATTGTACATACATACACACACACATACTGTATACACACATATACTTAAATTTTCAGCGGCGGTAGCAGCGCAAATTCTTTCTTTTTTTCCTCTTCCCCTCTGTCGGCAGGTTCCACTCTCCTTGCCGTGCGCGCGCAGCGCCATTATAGAAAGGCTGACTAATGTCAGCCAACTATAAATGCCGCGCGCACGGCGCAGCAAGCGCAGGCACTATAGAACGGGCCTTACCTGCTGCCAGCCGGGTCTTAATAATAATAATAGCATATTCTTGTATAGCGCTGCAAGTTTTACGTAGCTCATTACAGAGACATTTTTTCAGGCACAAGTCACTGCCCCAATACAGCTTACAATCTATGTTTATTGTTGCCTGAGGCACAGGAAGATAAAGTGACTTGCCCAAGGTCACAAGAAGTCGAAACCGGGAATTGAACCAGACTCCCCTGCTTCAAACTCGCAGTGCCAGTCAGTATCTTTACTCACTGAGCCACTCCCTCTCCCGTCTTCAGCAACGCGTCACCATGGCAATGCGGCGTCAAATTACGCAGTGGGGTCATGTGACGTGACACATCACCATGACAACGCGCGTCAAATGACGCTGTGTGGTCATGTGATGTCACATGACCCACGACGTCATTTAACGACGTTTTCTACCTGAGGGGGGGGGGGGGGGCACGAAAGCTGGGGCTCCCAGGCAGGGGGGTGCACGCCAAAATCTTTGCATACCCCTGGTCTAGTGGACAGGATGTGGAATGCACAATAATGTGGGTTCAGTTTGTGCCCTCTTATACTCTGTGTGAACATTTAACAGCTATTTTGTTTAGTGAAGACTGTTCGAGTGTTTGTACCAAAACTTTTGGGACACTTTTATACATAGTTCTCAACAACACTGCACTACAGTATGTCCCTGTGATTTACATACATGTTAGGCCAGCATTATTCTGAAAACATATTTGATCTATACTGAATTGATGCATATGATTCATTTCTCTTATGTTAGCAAAAGAATGGAAAGGTTGTAATCGAAAGGAAAATGTAATCCTTAAGCTCTCAGAAAAAACGAAAAGATGAGAAAAATTATGAAATGATGACTATCCTTTATGAAAAGTATATGCAGCTCGTGACAGGAGTTTCTATAGTTTTAAAACTTGCACTTTATAAATATAAACAGATATAGATTTTCCTGATTATTTTAAACTAACTGTTTATTCAAGTCCTCATGAGAAGTTAAAATAACTTTAAACAGAGCTGGTCATGTTAAACAAATGCAATTTCTGTTAATAAAGACTACATACATATTTTGGCGCCACTAGTGCATTAAAACTACTTTCACTAAAAGATTTGTTCCCGTGTGACTTCTCCTGGATGGAATGAACTATTTTTATTCGGGAGAGTTAAAATACTGTGGTTGTTTCATGGAAGGCTCAACATTATATAGTTAATGGAAAACAAAGAACAATTCCTGCACTCTTACCAAATAGACAAATATATATATATATATATATATATATATATATATATATACTAGTGAAATTTTTATATTTAGAGCCTATCTGTGTAACAAAGAAGTCATGTGGTTGCATCTTTTGATCAAAACACGATTAAAGCCTGCCAACCTCGTCACGGTAGACTCTGTTTAGCAGGTACCTACACTGAATATATGTCATTTCTTATTGTCCTATGGACTAAACTTTGTGAAGTATGCGAACGTGCCCTGAAGGGGTTAAATATGCACATGCTTATTTGTCATTTAGGGCAGTTAAAAGCTGCCCAAACCCAGTAACAAAGTGCCCTTATTATAAAGCTAAGATGTGAGTGTACAAATACCCTAGTGTGAAATATTAATAACTACACGTTATTAGAGAGCGAGGTAAAATACTGGGTGTTTCATGGAAGGCTCAACATAATATATGGGAAAGTATTAATTATATAATGCCCCTAAAAAATGTGAAGTTTATAAAGGTTGCCAAGTGTAGCGCAGCATCCACGTACATAGGGCTAATTATCTGGTCCATATAAAAGAGAGAATGGGACATTTGCTTACAAGAATGTGGGTGCGCTCTTTATCTGCATCCAAAATCAATATTTACCCATATTGGACAAGGGGGACTGCAAGTAAAAAAAAAAAACACAACGGTTCAACTATTCTTTATGAAGAATATTTATATCATTAAAAGGACACTTTCCACAGTTTAATATATTCTGATGCTTTTAGGCAAACAGCACAGATACTGTATAAGTAATAGTCACATAATTAATGACTACAGTGCTAGTATTTTTCTATTTTACACTGCAGCTGTGTTATGTAGCCATGGCTAAGATCGTGATATATTGTACATGTTGTGGCCGTGATGGGGATGCCGTACAGATAGGTATGCATCACAGTCTGGAACATGGCTCCAACCCAATGCAGTGAAAAATGGCAAACATGTCATGTTTAACAGCTGGATGTAGAAATATTTCACTTTAATTTGGAAGAATACCATTTTTTTTCACAGCAGGGCATTTTTGAAAGAGCACAACATCAAATAGGGTTGGTTTCACCAGTCAAACATCATCTGGCTCCAGAAAGATGCTAAATGAATGAACTGTCAGGACTTTTTTTTTTCTCACTCCACTGTACATGTTTTTTTGCAAGTGAAAAGTAAAAGGTTCATTGGCTTGTTCTGACCACAGACCAAATCCTGATAATGGAAGGTTAATCCCCTAAAGGCTACTTCTGTCCTATGAAGACCCCCAGATTGACTGATGGCCCCACTTTGTACTGATGGCCTCTCTGACAACCTAAAAGATAAGTGAGATATGGGAAAGAAAAGTGGGCGGTCATTTCTTACAGTCACAAGACGTTGTATAAATTAGTTTTATTTGCATAAAAACTTCTAATCCAGGAAAGCTAATGCAAAAGGGGAAATAGGTGCATTGAAATCATTATCCGGTAGTAGCAATACAATTATTAATAATAGAGGTTTTGACTGGTTACATGGAGTTAAGAATAGTTATTGACCTATTGCTTCTCTTTATGCACGTCCTTCGTATATTTAAAAACCTTTACGTTTCAAAGCACACTGAAGGATTTTTAAACTGACCAGGAGGGCAATGTAACAAGAGCAAATTTACTAACATTGCAAAAAACATTCCCAACCAAGATCATTTAACGGTTACAAAAACATGGAGATATAGTGGCAGTATTAATGAGTGGTGTTCAGTCTTCATGCATAATATTGCTTGCAAAATATACATGCAGAAAGCAGGCCTCCTTTCCCCTTATAATTAGCTTTTTAATTGGGTAAATGAAAGATGCAACATATATTAGTTAATGAGCTGTTTATGGGTTTAACATTTAGTTGGGTAAATAAAAGATCCAACATATATTCGTTAATGAGCTGGGTATGGGGTAATGCGTATGGGGTTAAAATCCAACAGTTTGGATTTTTAGTGCTGTTATTTAATTATTAAAATGCCCCTATTTGTAAATATGACTGACTGCATATTCTTTTAATTAAATAATTTGTATAAAATACTAAATAAAGTTTTTTGAGACTTTTTATAATACGGGTGCAGCTATAAAATCCACATATTGAATAACTTCAAAGGTTTTCCAGACTATGGCTAGCCTAAGGACATATAATAATACAGTAAGTGACATACTATTCAGGTGACTTAATTAGACTATAACACAAGCTAAGGCTTGGCACAACTTCTTGACATAGATATTTATTCTATGGGGAAAAATAAACAGCAATAAAACATGAACAGCACAAGATGCTGAAATGTTGGGCATGACTGTAGTTCCATACTCCATGTCTGATCTGACCATTACAGAATGTCCTACATAGCAGAGCAAATGCTGCCTTCACACGAAGCAGGACTCCGAGTTGCAATTCCACCATGGTGCCTGACCCAGACAATGGGTTGAAATGTTTAACATCAGGATGCTCTGCTTATCAATTGTCTACAGTTGAGAATTGTTGGTTAGTTTTCTAAATAAAGTCGCACACGTCACACACAGGGCACGTTAAGAGCCCATCTGTCCCCCCCAACTATTGACAGATACATTGTGTATGGGGAAAAACAAGGGCACCGCATTATTTATATTTTAACCTGCCTTTTACCAACTCTTCTTTACTACCTGCCAGGCAGCCCGACTTTAGTACCAAGCCCCCAGCAGCAATGCTGTGTCTCGTGACTCCCGACTGTAGTTTAGAGCCCCCAATAGCATTGCTGTGGCTCGTGGCTCTGGCTATCGACTGTAGTACCAGAGTCCCCAACGGCATCATCGTGGCTCGTGACTTCCACTGCTACCCATACCAGGTGTAGCACAATTATTCCAACCAGCCAAAATGAGGGCTCAATTAAATCAGGTATCCTAATAACTCTTAGTCTCTCTGATCCTGGGAGGCCCACCACCCACCACGCCCAAGGACATTTACTCCCTAAATTGTCCTGGGCACCGCCATAGCAATATCCTTCTCTACGCCCTCCTGCAAGTTCTTATTTAATATATATTGTTGCCAATACCTTTTGAAAAAGACAACATGAAAACAGTAACATTATAATAATCAAAGACAAACATGGGGAGGGTGGGCGGGGATCTTCATCCTCCGGTGGACCACGTGGAAAGAGGCCTGTCGCCCATCGCACCTCCGCCCCTTAGTACGCCACTAGCTCCTCCCCCCACGGGGTCCTCACGCCTGCCATTGGGCCCCTGCCTTAGTGCAGTGGGCCGACTTTAGATTAAGGGTAAAACTACAAGATGCCACTGCACTCTCATGGCATTTGATGAAGGAGTTGGTACCCCGAAAGCCCATGCCCGCGCCTCATTACCATTGGTAGGATGTCTGTCGTTTTTTCTTTTATGTTATATTGTTCTATGGTTAATGTATATTGATTTACTACAAATTACTGTTTTGCTGTATATTTTTATACTTGGATATAAAATGTTGGTAAACAATTCGAGAGTGCAGTGTCATCTTATAGTTTTACAGTGTGGTTGTTTAGGTGTTAAGGGGGCTCTCCACCTCTTGAAACCAGCACCTTTATTATAACATATAAAGTTTAAAAAAAAGAAAGGTTTTTTTCGGATGTTTCCCTCTCCACAATTTCTTGCTTTGGAGTGACACTACATTAGGGCAGGGGTGCGCAAATTGGGGGAGGGGCGGAATATTTTTCAAAGGGGGCACGGTGGTTGCCCCGCGCTCTTCCCCAAGGCATTTAAATTAAATGCAGGGGGATCGCTTACCTTGTCTACGGTGATGCGTCGCCATGGCAACGCAGCGTCATTTCACGTGATTTCACGTTGCGACCCCGCGGCATCATTTGATGCCAGAGACAAGGTAGGGGAGGGGGGGGGGTGCGCGAGCAGGGAGGGAAGCAGGCAGGGGGGCGCAGCGGGGAAAGATTGTGCACCCCTACATTAGGTGACAACATGCTAAATATATAAATGATAAGTGTTGATAAAACATTTTTTCACATTACAAACGCTTTTCAAGAAGAAGTAAATGATATCACGGCTTTGTGTTTACAGTCACTTCTCTTTTTGCAGGTGATTGTCAGCTTCTGCTTAGGATCTAAGACCCAAAGGGCAGTCAACACAGTACATGAGATAAAACCCTGTATGCAGAGCAGAGTATTAATTTCAAGCGAATCTTCATTAGACGTCAGCTTTAATAGTGTTCTAAATAGATCCTTAATAATTGAAATCAGACGTACAGTATGTAGATTTATTTATTTTTGTCAAGTACACCCAAATAAAAATAATTTTGATTCTTAAACTTTAGGAACCACCCAAAGATTGTTTCAAAAGTATTTTTCTAAAGATTACTAGCTGTGCTTCTGTGTAGTCATTAACCTAATGGTTTTCATATCTCACTCATGTGAAGTGAATCTCGGTTACTTGGGGACAGTATTGTTTGTGCGTAGGCTAGATTTGTCCTGAATTAATTGCTGCTGGTAAAATACAATGCAAGTTTAATAATCACCCATCACACTTCCCCATTTCAATGACCTTTAGCTAGTATTCAAAAATATGTACGACCTCTATGCAAAGCTTTTCTGTATTACTTTTGCTGTTTAGCTCAAATCTATGCAAGTAGCAACATAAATTTTATTGATATATTTTATTCCCATGCTTGCACTACGGTAAAGCACATACTATTTTTCAGGCACCACTGCTTATGCTATGTTCCTAACACATCTAAGAACAGGAGCCTGGCAAATAACGCAGGACACATCTGTAGGAGTTTTGGAGGAATATGACAGTTTTGAGACTCATTTGAAGTATCTGATGCAACCGCCCTTGGGAAAAAGGGAAGACGGCCTTCTGTACGAGTTACACATTCTGGGCCATATTTACTAAGCAGTTATATGCTTTCGGACACCTTATGTTCTGGAATGCACCTTAGGGTCCCAGAAGGTGTCCTATAGCACAGCACTGCTAAGTAAATATGGACCTCCGTGATTTAATGAATTTAATGAAATATGCTCTTATATTTTGGGTCCTGAACCTTGCGTGTTTTATCTCAAGAACATGACAAATGAGTTTGATTAGATACAGTACAATGTGGAAAGTGTCTAAATAGTCCAGAAAGTGTATATCACTATTCAGACTTACTTTACAGAGGGGAAATTGGGCAGAAATTAGTAAATGCTGCGTAAGTTATTCATACATTTATTTAATTAAGAAAACAAAACTGAATTTTTTTTTCAAGAAACCTTTTTAGAGTCACACTTTCTTCTTCAACGTCAACAAATTTTCCTTACCAGGTAGCCTTCACCTGCAGCTTTCAAAAGCTTTATTTTCTGTAACTTTGAATACAAAACGCATCACCTACTGTTTCTGTACTCATTGATTGCTGCATAATTGAAACTGGACGAACACAGCTACCATTATCTCATTCAGAAGCAAAATCTATTCTTAGTGTAACCTTAGGTTACCCATATCAGGGATTAGCATATCTGTAAACTGGGACTTCAAAAGCACAACATGTTTGTTTACCAAGTGGTCTGTTAGTCCTACACCAGAGAACTTCTCTGGTAAGCATCCCACACTGCTTGTCAAAGGAAAGCATCCAAGATAACACAACTACTGACAATACTGCCCCATATCTATTCAGCCATAAATTGCTATTCTTAAAATGTAAGAATAGAGCTGTCGGACACTTTTCTTAATTTAATAATGTTTTTGTCTAGCTAACTGAGATTTGCCGAGTCTTAAAATATTACACTTCCAGGAGCAAAAATGCAATAAGGCAACATCCAGAATAATTTTAGGCTACACAAATAAACTGTCAATTAGAATATGAACCTTATTCAATACTATTAAAAACCTGTAAAAAGTACGTAAACTATCCGAAAACTAGACAATATAATAGAAATTAAGCATATTCTTATTCATATAGCCCCACTTAGATTATAAACTGTTTGGGGCTAAGACTTCTATCCTCAATGTTTACTTTATATGTCATGCACTTATTTCGTAACATTCTTCCCTGTATTATGTATTGTATATTATCTCTAAAAAAAAAATAGTACTATGTACCTGGTATGCAAATAAAAATACAATATAAAGTAATATAGTACCTATGGCCAGCTGGCCACTACAAGCTACAAAGGGATTCATATTTAAAAAGTTGATCAAATGTATTTTATTTACTTTTATCATCTATTATTAGGATTCTAAGTCGTCTCACCGCCCTTTTTCAGGGTCTGGATGGGAGTAACACCAGGTTTATATATGACTTAAGTAACATAATGTTATTTCCTGATTGTTAACCCTGACGGATATGATAGATCAATCGCATATTGTTTTTGCTAGCGGCCGTTACTAACGGATATGCCTTTTACAGGAGTAAGACCTGGTAACATTACATCATGTGTTTGTGTGAATACTGCGTTACCATTAACATCGCATTACCTTTCAACGTCAAAATAGCCTAACAGAGTTTAGTGGATCTGGGCCTTAGGGACTTATTCTGTGAGCTCCTGTAGCCTGATGGCAATTTTGTACCCGAGTGGTTCTGTGGCAAGGGCGAAAAATGAAAATTTAGGTGAGATATCCCATTGTACCTATCCATTAGTCATGTCTTCATGTCATTTTGTGTTCCACTGGCAAAATAATCATTTGAATTGCCCCCTTGTGCACTTAACTAATTTACCTAGGAATTTTTTTGTTCCAACTTGTATAAAGGCAACTGATGAAAATGAAAAAAGAAAAGCAGAAATGATAGGTGTAAACAGCAACATTTGCTGGCTCTCTTCACCAAGGGAGCCTCAATATGCTCCCTTACCTTTAACCAAAAGGGCCACAGCTTTATGAATACATTAAGAGGAATCCCCCCCTACCACAATACTTACCCTATCTATGCCCATTGTCCTCTTACTATATTTTGCTTATAACCAAACACCATCAGTCTTCCTGCTTCTCACCAAACCTTAGGCCTCTTCCAGGGTGGGTAGAATCACGCTGGCGCTCCAGCGCTGCGCCCTGCTCAGCCATGCTATTCCTGGCCGGCTAGGTGCGTGCGTGTGTGGGGGCGCGGCCTCTACGTCACGGAGCTGGTTCGTCCTCATTGGGCGAACCGCTCACGTGACGCGCTTGCGAGCGGCAAATTCAAATTTGCCCGCTCGGCAAGCAGCTGAGCGCCGAGCAAGCGTGCCCGCCCGCTCACACAGGACACGGGCATTGTCGCAACGTGTCTACCGTGAGCGTGAGCGCCCGCTCAGCGCCACCCTGGACAAGCCCTAAGGCCTGGGACCCGGCGGCGCGGGCGGCTGCACGAGCTTTCCCCACCAGCAGGGGAATCCTCCCGAGCCGGTCCCGGTCCCCCCTCACGGCACAGCTCACTACACGCTGTGACGCGTCAGCCGCTAGGGGATTCAAGAGAATTGTAATTCCTAGCGTCGACGCCTCGACGCGTCACGTGGTGTGGCTGTGAGCCAATGAGGAGGGGAGGCTTCGGGAGGAGGAGAGGCTTCGGGGAGCGGGGAGGAGTGTGGAGGGAAAGCAGTGTGTGTGTGTGTGTGTGTGATGTTGCCTTGTGTGTGCTGGTTGTGTAGTTACACCCTTTACAAACACAGACCGCAGTGCTAGATCGGCACACTGTTTGCAGAAAGTGGAGTTCTCATTTCATAACGGATCCGCTGACAGCAGTTTCAGAACACAATCCCCAAGATACAAATGTGCTTTTCCCAGCTCTCTGTGATTATTTTCACCGGCAGAAGCCCGAGCCGGTGGAGGGGGGGGGGGGCGTAGCGAGTCCCTCCGCTTAAACCACGCCCCCTCTGCTTAAACCACGCCCCCTCCGCTAATCCATGCCCCCCTCCCACTCCAGCCCCGGCTCCCGCTCCCTACAGACCGCATATCGCGGTCTGTGTCTGTCAGCGCCCCGCCTGTATGCAGTGCTGGCGCGCTGACGGAGGGAGCGGGGCCTTAGCCTTATAGGCTTTATTTATGCTTGTTGTACTTAGCCGAGCAAACCAATTCTAACACAGAACACTCATTGGTCCACCAAACTAAGAGACTCTATATTCTGGTCCCCTGAACCGTTTGTACCTTCAGTGCTTTGCAGGCCTCTCCAGCAGCCAAAGGTTAAAAGTGCAGTCCCGTTTAGGAATATATTTAAAGTGAAATCACTGAAGTCCGTAACAAAATCTCCACAATCTTAAACATGTGGCTCACCAATGAAAAAAAACACAAATATTAACAATAATATGACTTTCAGCACTGGCAGTTAAAGTGTTAAAGCATGTCTCAGTTCCAATCTGTTCAGATAAATGATGCATACAGCAATGCAAGAGTCACTGTTATCCTAGTTTTAATGTATGCCTGGTGCTGCTGATCTAAAGAGATTTGGGAAACTAAGATTTGGAGCACATGTGAATCGTTGGCTACAAATTATTAGAAAAGTTATTTCCTAATGCCTAGAATATATTGATATTCCAGAGAAATGTATGCAGATTTGAAATGCAATACTGTTCACATGTGTACAAATGGGGTTGCATGGTTTTATGTGTCTCAGTGCATTCAAAGCGAACAGTCATAATGAAAACTCTTTGAAAAACAACTCCAGTGTTTAATTGTACACATAATTAATTACATTTATATTTAAATTACTATTCAACGTATAATATGTCCAAATACAGTTGTGTGAAAAAAAAAGTATACCCTCTTTGAATACTATGGTTTTACATATCAGGACATAATAACAATCATCTGTTCCTTAGCAGGTCTTAAAATTAGGTAAATACAACCTCAGATGAACAACAACACATGACATATTACACCGTGTCATGATTTATTTAACAAAAATAAAGCCATAATGGAGAAGCCATGTGTGAAAAACTAAGCACACCCTTACTGCTTCCATAGGAATTAAGATGCTAAGTAGTAGACAGGTGCTGCTAATCAAGATATTTCATAGGGGACACAAACATTATTACTTGCTAATATTTCTTAATGAGAGGATCAGTTAATGCTGGGCTATTTTTGTGGGGAAATTCAGGTGAACCACGTTTCAGACCCTTTTTTTGTATTCTGGCCATTGCTTATTATATTTTTTAATTAGGTATTCCAAACAAGAAACTGCATGTAGAAATGATGAATGTATTAATAAATTGCTCTGGAATAGTAACTGGGAGTGCATAAAAGCATTTCCTTCTACATTTCTTCATTTACAAAACAATGATGTATTGTAGTTTAGATATTATAAATACATTTTTGTTTGCTCTGTTACACACTGATATATGATCAAAGCTTTCTATATATGAATGGCCAGAACAGCCCGTAATTTATTTGATAGTTTTCTGCCAAATTCTCAAAGAATGTGAGATTTTCCATGTGTTCCCAGGTATCTCTCCCTGGCCAGGAGTCATCAACGTGCAATTTGTGCTATCGTGCTTGGATCTGCAATATCTGCCATTTACTTAATTGGTCGGTATCTTGGCCCCCGATAGCATGGATCATGCTTCGATGACTACAGGCCCATGTGGTATAGATAAGTGTTTGTCTCTCTGGCAAAACCCATATTCCAGGGTGGATTCTTCTCCGGTGAAATTCGACAATTTTGCAAAAAAATTGAAAAAGTTTGATTAAAAATTGTAAACATTTTGCGTTGGCTTTGTCAACTCTGCCAAACATTTTTGGCTAAAAACGTTCTGTGACACATTTCCCGAAACATACAGTAAGCGAGCTGAATTCGGGCAAGTTCTCCCATCCCTAATTTTGACAATGATGTGGATTGGGTTATACATATTCTAACTAAATGACCAGGACATTTGGATTCCACCCTTAAACCACATCATCAAATAATCATTAGGCATGTCTCTGATCTACGTACTGTAAATGTATCTGGTTACTATTTAGTCAAGCTTGCAATGATACAAATTAATCAAAATGAGACTGGTCACATGTGTTCTTGTTGTCTGAAACAGGAGGCCATAGTCTAATATACTACACATGCATGTGACAAAGATTTCACTTTGGGGACTAGCTTTAAAAGATTAATGTACAAATGCAATAATGCCCTCTCTTGGTTAACCTGCTAATTTCCTGAAACCGAAAACATACGGCTGTTGTCGAATGACAAATAAACACAACTGTGTGTTCTGATGGGTTATACCTACAGGTATTCTGTATTACACTGGTATCTCTTGGTTATAAATCGGAGGTGCACAACTCCAGTCCGCAAGATCGCCCAACAGGTCAGGTTTTAAGGATATCTCAGCTTCAGCACAGCTGATTGAGCTACCTGTGCTGCAGCTGGGATATCCTTAAAACCTGACCTGTTCGGGGGTCATGAGGATTGGAGTTGAGCACCTCTGCCATACATCATACCTGTAATGTTTTACTCACCCGGACAGAACCCCGGTCACTGGAGGGTATCGCTGACTGACACTGATGGACATCAACAGCATATTGCTCACATAATTTAAAACTTGTATAAATTGCTACGCAGTCACCCATCTCACATTCATTTAATCTGTTATACTGTATCTTGACAGCTATGTAACATGCTTCATTCACATTTGTCAGCTATGTAATCACTGTCTACTCACCCGGACTTTGTTAGTCTGGCAGTTCATTACTTGAGACAGAAAGGCAAAAATATTGTTTGGGAAGCATGGTAATATCTTTGACTCTGTAAATATGTTTAATACGAGAAAGATTGGCTTGATAATACAAGATAAACTTCCAGTACATCACAAAGTGTTTCTCTCTCCCATGTCAGCCGGTTCTCTAGATTCATCCATAAGCTGGTGACAAATCTCAGCGTAATAAATTCCTACAAAAGATATATTGAGGCCCCGGCAAAGCAGTGAAAATGATTGCTGATGATATTTTTCTAACTACTTGACCTTGCAACCTCTTCTCCAGATATATGATCAAGATGGGACTCTACAGCACTTTATTGATGGAGGAGAACCCAGTAAGTCAAGCTGGATGAGGTATGTCCGATGTGCCAGACACTGCGGCGAGCAGAATTTGACAGTAGTTCAGTACAGGTAATGTGTTCCTCATTTCCCTGGATTTAAATGTGAAATGAAACCCAATGCATCATGTTTGGGATACCCCTCCCAGAAAATACACATGCTGATGTATAAAGCAATACTTAGAATAACTACGCATTCACAGCCACCTCAATCCTCTTCAGTTTAGTGAACCAAACCCTAATTTGTTGGGTCTACAGACTTATTGCTCCTCGTGATAACTTGCACGTCCCTAGTAGCAAATACAATTCAGGCTGCTGTTTATAAAATGATAGTTTTCAAAAGATGACATTGACAGTAGGATTTTCGTTCATATTATGTATGCTATTTTTTATGGTTTGGAACCATGGTTATGTATCCAAGCTCAACCAGCACTAATAGCAAGCGTTGTTTTTGATGACATTTTTTTTTCAAGAAAACACCTCTTTGAAATGTTATTGTGCTGTAAAATAATGTAAAAAATATTTTCGCCCTAGTGGTGGCAGCAGCTGTAGCATTGGCAGGAGATAGTACTGATATGTTCAAAAGTGAGGCTTCTGGGAGATATTAAAAAGAGCGATTTGAATATTTTGTATATGCAGTCTAAGTACTTATTAAGGCTCGAGAGCTTAATTATGTTTCAAAAGAAAAATGGTAATGACGAAAGGGGAAACAACTAAAAACTTAATATAGGAAAACTTTATATGACAAAAGGCATGTTCTAAGAAGGATTATTTTTATGAATTCAGAAAAAATACATGACTCTTAGAGATAAATTGCATATTTCAAATAAAAAAGAAAATTCTGACATTTATAAAGGATGGGCTGGTTCGCGAGTTCGGAACCCACGCTTTGCGAATACAGCATTCGTTCGAGCAAAATACAAGCCAAACCTGAAAAAGACTGAACATTTAGATTTAAAAATAAAAAATTATATATATATAGACACGCACACGCACACGCACACGCACACGCACACACACACTGGACAAACCTTTGGGTTTGAATTTCGAAGTTATTTTTTCTAAATAGTGAAAAATATTGAAATATATATATATTTACATTTCTGCCTATTTGGATTTTTTTTTTCCAAATCCCAAACCAAAACCAATCACGCTCTGGCCAAACCAAACCAAAAACTACAACCAAAACCAAACCCCCAGAGAAAATGCCCACCCTTTTTTATATGAATTCTCATATCCTGAATCCTGATGAGATGTTAACAACTTGGTCCTTCAGTACACAGCATATTTTTCTTGCATCAGATCTCAGTGCAATGAACCAAGAAAATGAAATAAACTGCATTCAATCACCAGTGACTTAATCAAGGAGTCAAAAAAAAGTAAAGAGAAACGAACACTTAAGCATGAGTCTATTTTTGCATTGTCCATGGATGTCCTTTGCACAAAAAGTCAGCTGGTTTGAATTCAGTGTGTTATGATTTCTAATATCTAAATGGAATTTTCTTCAAAGAGCCGTGTGATTGATTGACCCACGGTTGAACGTTTTGTTTTTATTTTGAGGCTGACAATAATGTCCATTGGCATGTGCTCTGCTTCAACTGCGTTGGGACGCCATGAAGCTATCTTTATGAGTCATCCAACCACAATACTAAATACATGTCAGCAAAGGAAATATTATCCAAAAAGAGAAAAATCCCTTTGATGTACTTCAGCATGCAGAGAGTTGTGCGAGTTTTGGAAGCATTATCCGCTTGGAAGAAATGGTGTATGCTTACACTATTTTTCGGCCTACTCCAGCCCTCAGAGACCACCCATTGCTTGAAAACTGTTCTGCTCTTTCAGCAGCAAACTGTGTCATTTGATTTTCAGTACATTCGTTGCTACTCTGCTATGTTTATGTTAGGGAGAGCCAAAGTGAAAGATGAAATGTTTGCAATGGTGAAATACAAAGTAGACTTGATTTTTCTCATGTTTTGGGAAGTTGCTATTGATTTCTAGGCTTCCATTATATTGTTTTGTCGTTGCATGTAAATGGGAGAGGAATTCAGAACATTCATTGCTGCAGTCGAGACAAATTGAGTGAAATATAGAGTAAAGGGAAGAACGTGAAACAGAACCAGGCAAGAGTTTTTGTCAGATATTCATGGAAAGCTGGAGAAAAGAGTTTTGCTTAGCAAGCAGTGCCCTCGCAAGACAATATGGAAGTAAATAGGGAAAATAACTAAATAAATAAAAAAAAAATTGCAGCTGCAAGCAAAATATTGAGAATGTGCACATTTTTATTG